>NC_142173.1:16644619-16756263 GCF_029865625.1 Vigna umbellata | reverse complement strand
AGTTGTTGGATGTCAACATTGTGACCTAGATAATATGACTCACTCAAACTTGTACTATGGCTATAGAAAGGTTTATAACACAACATTTAAATCCATCATTAGTTTAGAAAACTTCAAGGGTACCATATTTCTTAGAACATTTTCACCATCTCATTTTGAAAATGGATTGTGGAATAAAGGTGGAAATTGTATGAGAACTAAGCCATTTAGGAGTAATGAAACAAAGTTAGAGGGTTATGATTTAGAGTTACATAAGATTCAATTAGATGAGTTCAGAATTGCCAAGAAAGAAGGAATAAAGAAAGGGTTGAAGTTCATGTTACTTGACACCACACAAGCAATGTTATTGAGACCAGATGGTCACCCCAATAGATATGGCTATTGGCCAAATGAGAATATGACACTATATAATGATTGTGTCCATTGGTGCTTGCCTGGTCCAATAGACACATGGAGTGATTTTTTATTAGAAATGTTGAAAATGGAAAGTGTAACGTCTATAAGTAAAAATATGATTCATTCATAGATAAATTGATAATTTTGTTTAAAAATATAGCATTATTGTAACATTTCACTTTTTTTTCTTAATTGTGTGATAAATGTAATTCATATTTTTTATATTATTATTTATTTTCGAAATAATATCTTTAATGAGATTAAAAACTAATTAACATCATATTTGCTTTTAAAAGTTCACATTTTGCTTGGAATGTGTATTTTTATGTAAACTTTTTTAAATGTGTGTTTAAAAATCATTTAATCTTAGAAATTGTGTGTGTTTAATGCAATCATTCATCATATTGGAAAATTTGAAGATGACAATACTAAACTGATTTTCATTTAATGAAATACAAGTTAACACATAAAAAAATGACATCAATATGATACTATTGAACGATTATGTGTTAGTTTTAAAATCTTTATAAATGAGAAATGGGTAAAGGAGGCAACAAGGATCAATGAGGAAGTCAAGTTTTTTCAAAATAGGTTTACAAGGAGAGAAGAAAACAATATCCTACATGATTTATAGAAGAGGAATTGAGAATGATTGTGAGAGAATGTGAAGAAAGTAAAAGTTTGATACCAAATAATTATAATTTCAATTTTATTAGAGAAATTTTGAACAAATATATCGTGATGGAAGACTTTCTTAAAAGGAGTGACATAGAAAAAAGGATGTATTTTCTCTTTTATCACTTCAACAGCTAAGTGTGATAATCCCTTGGGCTAAATGAGTATAGACATATCTCACTTATGAGTTGTTTATGCAAGAGTTTAGCCAAATTCTTATTAAATATGCTGAAAAATGTGTTATATAAAGTGATAGATGAGTCATTGAGTGCATTCCTTTGAGTTAGAAAGATGTTGAATGGGGTACTTGAGGAAAATGAAATGGTAAATGAGAGAAAAAAAGAAAAAAAAAGAATGTAATAATTAAAGTTAGATTTTGAAAAGGCTTATCATGGTTTCATCAAGTAAAAGTTCTTATATGTTTAGGAGATTTGAGATTTTGTGGTAAGTGCCTGTATGGAATCCATATCAACTTCATGACTAGTGAATTGAAGTTTTATTAAAGAGTTTTATCCATCAAAAGGAACCAGGAAAAGTGATCCTTTAGCCACTTTATTATTCCTTGTCATTATAAAAGGATTGGTTAGTTTGGCGAGAGCAAATGAGCTAGAGGGTAGGACAAAATAAAAAAGGGTGAATTGTTTCAAGTTAAAAATCGCTACCATTTTAATAGATTTTTGTTTTTAAAAATTTCTTTAATGAAACTGAAAAATTACTTTGAATAAAGGCTAACAAACAAGAGGAGTAAAGGGAGAGAAAAATTACACAGGTAATTTTTATACTAGTTCGAATCAAAAGACCTTATATCCAGTTGTTAATCTCTCTAAAAGAGGGATTAACATTTTCACTAAAATAAGTAATAATTTACAATAGAGAATTAAAGATTAGATTAGAAATCATCTCTCTTAACAGATAAGAGATGAAACGTCTCCTTTTAACACACAAAAAGATGAAGAACTTGATTATGCTTTGTAGGTATACTCCACTACTTAGACACACTAAAAATAACCCTTTCCTCCTATAAGCACCAAGTAACACAAGTTTCCTTTTCACAAACAGAATTTCCCTTAGGCACACAACTTTAATACTCTTAGTGAAAAGTTCTTTTAAATTAGGATTAGGACATGTTAATCTTGATCATGTTTTATTATTCGGCCAAGCAAGACATAAACTAAGTATTATTTTAACTCAATCACTCGTGTCTTAAAATTGTATTTAAACAAGCAGTCACTCCTAACAAAGTCGAGTATTATTTGGATAATCAATTACTCCTAGTTAAATTGAGTATTATTTAGACCATCAATTACTACTAAAACAATATTACAAAGAAAATAATCAAAAAATCACAATGCTAATTAAAAAAGGTTTACGTTCTTGCATGAATGAAAAGTTAAATTTACTCATTTAAATTGCTAAAGAACAATTTGATGTGTTATCACAAGACTGTGACAAGCATATTCATTTAAAATATTTTTCAACTAAGTAGCCTTTCTCTTTTAAGAACTTTTCTATTTATAAAGGTATTGAGAAAAGTAGTCATTCTAAATCATTTCAAATCATTATGTAGTCTTGAAATGTTATTTGTTCTTTAAGTTGTGTCTATCCTAATAAAACATTAAATGCAAACTTCTTTTTGAAAATATCTCTAATATTCAACATATTTATCAAGTCTATGTTATATTTTTTATTTTATTTTTTAATAAAGGTCAAAGCAACTAGACAAATGGTCTATAAAACTATATTTTTCAAAGGAGTTATTGACATATGACAACTTTAACACACTTTGATGTTGACATTTCTTATAAAATCCTCTTAAAATAGTATAAACATTTATAAACTTTGAGTTGTAGCATGTAACATTGAAGACTACATGTCTTATCATATGCTTAAGTACTAGCTCATCAAGAAAATAATACATTATTGAAGCAATTCCATCTCACAAGATTTGATACTTAAAATTAGATACACTGTTACACTTCAAACTTTGTTGTAAAACACTTAATTAAGATCACTAAGACTAATGTTAGCTTTTTTGAATGTAATCTAAGGAATTGAAAAACTTATGTACATTTCTAAACACTCAAATTAAAAAATATGTTGATTATTATAAATTTGTTAATTGAATATTGTTGTTAGTTATTAACTCAAAATTAATAATCAAAATTCAATACCGAAATTAAAAAATATATTGATTATTATAAATTTGATAATTGAATATTATGGTTGATTATTAACTCAAAAGATTAATAATCAAAATTCAATACTCAAATTAAAAAATATGTTCATTATTATAAATTTGTTAATTGAATATTATGGTTAATTATTAACTCAAAAGATTAGTAATCAAAATTCAATACTCAAATTAAAAAATATGTTCATTATTATAAATTTTTTAATTGAATACTATTGTTAATTATTAACTCAAAAGATTAATAATCAAAATTCAATACCCAAGTAATTATTCATAATATTTAATATATTTTTATTAATTAATTAACTTTTATTATCAAATACTTATATATATTGACACCGTTCTCGTTATCTCTTTTCTTTAACCTAAAACTAAATACGAGGACTTTGCAACATTGGTTTTTACAGTAATTCTATCTATTTTTCAAGTAACAATTCTTCCATCGATTTATTTACACACACGCATGGAGAATTATAATCCCTATATAAGATACTTTTCTTAATAAGAAATGTTTTAAAGTGGTATAAAAACAAATTTGTGAAACCGGCTAACTAGTACGGTGTAGTGGTGTATTCGTGTATAAAAAAATACTTCCATTAATAATGATAGTAATAATCCTAAAAAAAATACATTATTTTATTTAAAAAATAATTTTAATTTTTTTCTCTTATAATATTTTTTATCAATAAATAAATTATTAATAAATATTATTATATATTATTTTTACTATTAAAAACATTTTATTAATTTTTACTTTTTTATAAATTTAAATATCTTTTATATATGTTACATAAGTGAAATCTTATATTAATTTTTATTTTCAAATCTATTATCACCCATCGCTAAATCCCTTAAAAAAATTAACACTTAATTTACTCAAATGCCTTCGCATTTATATATTCTATCTCCTTTAAATTCATCCTCTAAATAAACACAATTTTCGTATGTCAAGCAAACGAGAATACTTTCACATGATAAGTAATGAAAAGATCATCTTCAAGTAAACACAATGTCAAACACTTTCACATTATAGATAATAAAAAGACGCGTCTATCCATTTGTCATAAAGTGTCAAATCACAATTTCATTTTATTCTAAACACAAAAAACGATATAATAATTGTCAGTTTTTTAAAGAATTTTTTCTCTGTTTATTTTTTATGTTTAACCTTTTTTTCTATTATGTAAGATAATTCCAATAAATTAAGAATTTCTTTTTTTCTTTTTTAAATAACCTAAACAACTTCTTTCTATTGTTATTTTTCTCCAAATTTGATTTTTTCTTTTATCCTTTACCTCTCATCAAATGTCGAGTAGAGAGATTTCACCTTCAATCTTAGCAAATTTATGTAAAAGAAGAAACCGAAGCAGAGAGAGGAAGATACAGAACATTTCGTGATGCTAGGAAAGGGAATGTGAAATTAGGGTTTTTAATATTTTTAGAGTTTAATATATTTTAAATTTTTGAACATTTGTTGTTATTTGAAACTTTAATATTTCTTTCAATTTTAAAAATAAATTAATATAATTTTTTAACCTATTAAATTTTGTTAACGTTTCAAGCAAAATTTATTTCTAACATTTAAATTTTTTTTACTGTTTGACATGTGTTTAACACAATATAATTGAGTTAAAAGAAACTATATCTATTATTTTTAAAACTAAACTTGAAGATCAAAATATATTAAATTTTCGAATATTAATGAATTCTGTCAAAAATTTTAACAACTAAAATCATATTTAATTATTTAATAATAAAGAATAAAAAGGGATATTATAATTTATAGGGTGTAGGAAGAAAAGTGGAGAACTGCAGAAAGTAGCAGTCTTAACTACGTTCATGGAATAAATGGGCTTTTATATGGGCTTTTAGGCCCACACAATTTCTAGCTTAAACAATTTAGTCTCAAATAGCAACATTAGAAAATGAAATTAATTTTAATTTACAAATTTTCAATTAATTCATCGAAGTAATTTAAATAGTTTGTGTACTGAATTAAAAAGTAATACATGTTTTTAAGATAAAAACTTTCAAAGACACATCATGTCACTCTACAATAAATTCTCATCAGAATTAATGTAATCTAAAATTAGTTTTTGCAGAAGTTCTCTCAAAAATGCACATTAAATGTTGTATTGTTTTCCTGGTAGAATGGGCCACAACTAAAACGTTAATATTCATCATATATTTGAAATTTTAAATTAATTATTTAAATTAAAAATATTTCTTGAAATTAATTTATGAAGTGCTTAATAATGCTATGAATGAGTAATTTCTCTAAATTGATTATCTTTTAGTGGACTCTTGTTTCTCAACATGATTTCTTCGTTTAGGTTTAGAGAAACTATATAGGATAATTCTCCAAATTAACTAATACATAAATTAATTTTAACTTGTAAAAGAGCTCATTTATTTTTTATAATCTTCAAAAATTATTTATAAAAAAAAATAGCCTTGTTAAAAAGCTTATTTGAAGATATTCTTATCATATTTATAAGCTTCCTTAAATGAACTTCTCCGAAACTCTTTCAAGAAAAGTAAAATTAAAATTATTTGCTTCATAAAATTAAATTGCATGCCAACTAACTATAAAGCTTACTTAAACTAATTTTAACATAAACTAATTTTGTTTTACTTTATAGTTTTAAGACAGTTTAAAAAACAGTGTTTACTACTACCACAAAAGTTTTCTTCCTGAAGAACAAATATATTCAGATTTTATTGAATCGCTCCTGTAAGAAGATTTCATATTGAATGATTTGAATATTCTTTATATTTTAGAATTCAGATTAAATAAATAGTTTTAAATTTTAAAATCCAAACTATAATTTTTGAATTAAATATATTTTTAGTAACTGAATTTAAATATAAAATTAAAATTTATTTCTTAGTGTAATTTAATTTTCAAATTTTAAAAATAAATAAATATATTCAATTGAATTTAATTATATGAAAATTTTTTTAACACATTTAACATCATTTTAGTATTTGGTGTTTAAATTGTTATTTTATTTTAAATATTAGTTTAAAATATGGTTTAACGTAAGAAAAATAATGATAAATTAAAATATGAGTGTCTAAATAAATAATATAAAATTAACTTTTCTTTTTTAATATCAAGTTGAAATCCAGAGATTATTTTCTCTAGCCATTGTCCAATGCATGTTGAAATGGTGGCAGTTAAGTAGAACAATGCATTTTTCAGAGGTGCCATATGTTCACAATGATGCCAGACAGAGTCAATGTTGCATTAAAAAGAAGCACAAAACTGGTAAGATATATATAAATCACAAAAACTAAAATGGGTATTTTAAAAATATTAAGTATAAAAATAAAATATATGGAGTTAGAAAATATGCTTTCTTCTTTTTTCACTTAGGTTGTTAATTATTATTACCTTCTTTTTTAATCTTTTTTAAACTCAGACTAAATTATATATAACAATACTTATTTTAACTTTTCAAAATACAAAATGAAAAGTCAAAAATATTCAAAATCCCAATTTAAGAATATAATAAAAAATATTCTTTAGACATATTACAAAATAAATTAACTTAAAGCTTATTAATATCATTTATTCTATTATCATAAGCTTATAATATTCTAAAGTGTTAAATACGTTATTAGGATTTTAAAGTATTTTTTTAAAATATTAACTATATAGTTATTTTATTCCTGTATTTTACGAAAAAAAATCATTTTAATAAATAATATGTGAAAGTTATATTATATAATTAATCGTAAAATTTTGCTTGTTCCATAGAAAATATTATCTCCTGAAAATAATGTTTTACAGTAAATGATATATTATAGAATTAATAGTGAAACTTTTATTTTACATAAATTTTTTTATAAAACTTTCATAAAGTGTCAGTGAATGTTATATTATAATTAATTGTCAAAATTTATTTTTTACATGAAAAATAATTTACTGAAAATTGTTTTACATAATTTTTATAAAGTACAGAATGAAATAAATAAGTTTAGGACGAAACATAACTTTTAAAAGTTTGAGGACAATATTAACCTTATTCTAGTTTTAGAATTTCTTGAAAAAAAATAGAAACATTTTAAAAGAAATTAATGACAGAAAATTATATTTTTCTTGTTATATTATAAGATCTATTATTTATATTTTATTAAAGAATATTAAAACCATAAATTTACTATTTTGTGTGAATAATTTTTCGAATGCTAAAGTTTGACTGCAGTGTACATTTGATTCTTTTTTGTTTTCTAAAATTAAATAACTTTTAATGCTCATTACTAATTTATTTAATGGTTAACATAAGTATTAATGCATATGTTGTTATAACATATATATTATTGTGTTATTAACATCTTACGCAAATAAATAATTGACATTATTATAACTTATAAACATATAATATTTTATTAGCAGTTGGAAGACATGCATAAGTAATGAATCAAAATCGTTTAGCTTCAAAAATAGAAGCTATAAATATTTAATAGTTTATAACGTTTAAAATTTGAAATGAAGTATATAATTTAATTTTTTTTTCTTTTATTTCTAAAAACTTCTTTTAAAAATAAAATTATAACAAAATTTCAATTTTTAAAACAAACAAAAACATAATTCAAAATCTGATTATATAAGTTTCTAAAATCTCTTCAAAATTATTTATACATCTCTAAATTTATTAATTTTTTGTCTTCATAATTATTATGCTACTCCCACTACTATAACTTAATAATAATAAAGTTACTAATAATATTTTTTTTCATTAAAATATTAAGTATGAACCATAAAAATTTTCTTAAAATATCAATTTTAACATAGACCAGTTCAAAAATTTCAAAAAATTATTTAACCATTATACAATTTCAAAACTGCTCCCACTAAAGTCTACATTAAACTTAAACTTATCTCATTCCTACAAAAGTATTGATATTATTATTAAGTTTTTTAGTTTTCAATGTACAATGAATTTGATCTTATCCTTTGTTATTTACTGATGTGAATTTTGAAACAATTAAGAACAAGAATTCTTAAATGGACACAGAATATACGCAGAATTCATTGAATGCACTTGTTATTCAGAAAAAACATATAAATAAAAAAAAAGGAGAGAGAAAGAGGCTTTTTTTTTTTTGCAGTGTATATAACATAAGAAAGGTCAAAACTTTTCACAATCAGTCCTTGAAAAGGTTTGTTTCTATGTTCCTCTTCCTTTTGAGTAGCTCTCTCTCACGTGACCGTCTTCTTCTTGTTTTTTCTTGTTGTTGTGTTCTAATGAGTTTATCTGTGATTGATTGATGATGAGCAGAGTGAAGAAGAAGAAGAAGAAGAAGAAGAAGAAGAAGAAAGAAAGCAATGGGATTGGGAAGATTGATGGTGAGTTTGAAATCAAAGATGAGATGTTTGAAGATTGTGAAGAAGAGTGAGTATGATAAAGTGGAGAAGAGTGAAAGCATGAGAATGGAGATTAGAAGCAGAAAAGCCAGAAAACTTATTGAACAAACTCTCAAAGTCGCTGATTCTCCAAAGTCCAAAACTTTTGCTTTCTGATTACTCAAACATTTCTTACTTCTTCTTCTTTAATGTTCTTTTCCCTTCAATTTTTCTTTCATGCATCATATGTACTTTCGATTAGATCTTTGTTTTTTCTCTATGTTTATGTTCTTTCTCTCTCTGTTTTACACACTCTTTCTCTTTTTCTCTCTCTCTCTCTTTCTCTCTTTTTCACATCCACCGAAAGCTAAACTTTTTTCTATGTTCAATGTTGGGAAGAACATGTGTGAGCTTTGCTCATGCCATTTTCTCATATAGGAATGGAAAACTACACAAGAAGAAAAGGGGAAAAGAAAAGAAGATTCAGTCTAATTTAGGGAAACAAAATTGTATACCTTTTTTTTAGTTGAAGCAATCCCTTCAAAAATTTAAGCTATTTTTTTTGTTAAATTTCAAAGTGCTTGATTAGAGAAATTTTTGGCTCTTCAAAAAAAACAATTATTCATCAGGTCTATTACGGTTTCACTATTAATGATTTTAAATAAAAAAAAAACATGAACAACAAATTATAAATTTAATATTTTTTATTATTTTTTTCTTGTCTCTTTGGTTATTTATTATTATTATTATTATTACTTTAAATGAAGTATTGGCTGCAAGATTTTTTTGACTACCAGGATCAGTTTTCTAATTTTATTGCCGTTTACACTATTAAAAAAACGTACACAAAATTAAAAGTTGAATCAAAATTACTTTTTTTTTTAAATCTTAAAGGGTTTAATAACAGTTTAATCAGAATATTTAGTTTTGTATATTGTGAATACGAGGAAACTGTCATAAATCAAATTATTTGCACCGGTTTTGCTGTTGGATTAGAGTTTGCTTCTATTGGATCTTGGTCAAGCCCTGTAGAAGAGATTGACAGACAGAAAAATAATTGATACCATAATTTATTATTAGATGATCATTTTTGTTAATAATATACATTTTTAATTAAAATCATAATAAAAAGTTACTTTTCCAATCCTTATTATAGGACACATTTTAGAAAAAAGAAAGCTGGTCCTTAACTCTATAAGGTATTTTATATTTTTACATTTGTTTTCTATTTTTATCTTAATTAAATATTGTGTATATTTGTAGTTTATATTAATTCATGAACAGTTTTTAATTTTTTTAATAGTTTAGATTAATTTGATATAGTAGCATTTAAAAAAATTATCTAAATCCATTATCTTTCTTAATGTGTGTGATTATTTTATAAATGTTCTATATTTTAAAGAGTAAATTTGAATTCTCTAAATCTTATTTAGTATTGATATTTATAAAATAATTTTATATTTAAAATGAAACATTATTTTCAATAACTTTGATTTAAGAATCACTTGAAAGAAAACTATAAAGCTGAGGTTATAAGTTTTTTAAATCTGTAATTATTTGTTTGTAATATTGTTTATTCTTCGTTTTGTTCGGTTGTGTTGAAAGATTATCTGAAGAAAATCCTATGTATTAATGTCAACAAAGATTTGATAAATTTAACGATGCTGAATAAATTTAACTAATCTATTTTACTACTTTAAAATTTATATATAAATTTTGAAATGGATTTCGAATTAAATCAACCTAATCACAATTCAAATGGTAATAATAGTGTTTTACTTTAAATTAATTTTTATTAATTATAGTTATTGTTTAAAAATGATCATCCACATTGTTCAACCAACCAATTTCTAAATGATTTATTGGATTTCTGACTGTACGAAAATTGATTGAACACCAATATAATACAAAAACTATCTAGAAAAATAAAATAAAACTTAAATGAACTTTGCTTAATATAGTTGATTTTAGTTATAATTGATATTATCAATGTTATCTCAGCTTTTGAAGATTTTAAGACCAAAATATAAGGCAGCATTAAATATGCTTGACCAGAAACCGAATTTATTGTATTTGTGGGGAAACTGAAGTCAAGACATTTATAAGTAACGGCTACATGATTAGCTAACTTTTATTTTTATATTTTCTACTACCACAGTAAATAGTTTACACTGTTTTTTTATTCATTGATTTTCAAACTCTTTCCTCTTCTAATAATAATTTATTATAAAATCATATTCATTAATAAAAATTAATTAAATATTTATACATCATTAGCAACTAATGCAATACATTTTTTGTAAAATGAATATTACCAATAAAAAATTATTAAATTTCAATATTTATTAAAAACTACAATAATAACACATCATAAATAATAAATGTAATTATTTGGATGTATCAAAATAGTAACAGTGACTTCCAAATTAAATCACAATATAATTTATTATAAGTATTTTTCTCTTTTAACTATGTGATACTGTTTTTTATGGATAACTATGATGTGTCACATAACTTGTAACATTACATTTAATAATAAAAAATTATTAAATAAAACATTTTAAATTAGTAGATAGATATAAAACATACCAAATATTAATATATTTATCCAATATAATAACTATCCTGATATAGAATAGGTACAAGATTACAAAAATATTATAAAGTTTTTCAAAATATAGAAACTACTATATAAATATCTAACTAAAACTAAAACTAAAACTAAAACTAAAACTAAAACTAAAACGTAAACGATTATTCAGTAGCATATTTGACTTCCATTAAAGGCAGGTCAACACCTAACTCATTCTTTATTTATATTAAAAGATAATTATTGTAAAATAGAAACATTATAGAAAGAAAAGAAGACAGTGTAAGCTAGTGATCAAAAATAAACTTCCTAAAATGATTTAAGTATATAACATATTAGTTCAACATTTATAACATTATAATTCATATGAACATACATACAAATGACTTTGGACTCAATTATCTAAATGAATACTTTAACATAGGGTTTCATTGTAGGTGTACACTCGTAGTGGTATTTATGCTCTATAGAATCATAAACACAGAGGCTATCACACCTTACTACTCACGAGGTTAATCTTTCACACCTAAAACCAAAAGTCTAAGGTAAAGATATCCTACCACCTCATTCCTCTCTATATGAGTTTAATGGCTAGTAGTATATCAGAATACTTTTCTTTTTGGATTCTCATATGTCAAGCATACACTAAACATCACAAAAACATAAATTTCTCATTGAATTACTCTCAACAACCATACCACACAAAAACATATCAAAGATTTTCATACACATTCATGCAACCATTATATTCATCAACACAATTAGTAATGATACATATCAATATAAAAATATCAAAGGAACAAACCAAAGTCATATAAATCGACGCTCAAAGTGGCGCTCAGTGTAGAAACCTCTTGCACAAAGGTTGCGCTCATTGGCAACTCTAGCACGCAACGTCATTTTTCTTGTAAAACTGGCTCTCCTAACGACACTTGTCACTCAGCGAACTGGAAATAAAATGGTTCCAAACCTACTGTGAAAAGTGGCGCTCAACGGTGTCTTATCACTGTTGAGCGCCAGACCATTCATAAATGGTTGCAGCGAAAAAAGTGGGCACTCAACTGTTGGAGATATTACCTCGGTTGCAACCGAGGCCAAAAGTCGTCCACCTTTTTACCTCGTCCGTATATACCTCGGTTGCGAAACCGCTGCCTATAGGCGAAAATAATCGTTGTTGTTTCCCTTGACTGCACTAGTGAAAGCAAAATTGGTTCCATATTTGTAGTACTAAGCAAGTGCTCAACATCACATCAATCCTCTTCAACACTATATTAGAAAACAACTACTTCAAATATGTGATTTGGGAAACCTTGGAAATCGGTATTCCTGACTTAGTATTTAGTTCATAAACAGTTTTTAATATTAGAATAAACATCAACTTGCTCAAATGATCAATTCTTCGGCTTCCTCAATCACCACAGTCCAAAAACAACCAACACTTAGTTCAAGGAATCAAACATACCATACAATTATGCACAATAAACATGTTCAACATACCAAATTCAATCAACAATTTCCAACTCACACGCACTAAAGCATCCACGTTTCCTTACCTGAAAGATGATTAAAAAGCTTTAGGAGTCCTAAGATAGCTCCACAAGTACATAAAACTTTATCTGCTTTTACGAATAATAAAAACATGATCAGAGCATATCATTAGAACCATTGATTAGCAAAGAGTTTTATAGAAGACTTAGGCCTCACATGCAAGCTAGAATCCCTCATATGTATTGAAAACACAAAAACCAGAAAAAATAATAGAAATCAACTTACTCTTTTCCAGAAATTGATTAACTAAATTTAAAGACATAACTTAGATAAAACAACGAAATTAAATCTTCGTAAATAGAATAAAGAATTGAAAAAATTTAGAGAAATAATATAACTTTAAATAATAAAATTCGATTATATAAATTATATTCATACTTTAAATTATTAATATTAAAATAATCAATTTAAAACATGTTATCACATCTAAAACATAATTTTTTAAACTTTTGTAATTTTATTTGTGTTATTCTTCAATGAGCATGCGTCAAATTCTAAAAGAAAACGTAGAAAAGATATTATCATGTTTTTAGTGATACAACTCCACTTTTCTTTAACGTTAAACACAAACATGTGATTAGGTATTCCTTTTTAACACGTTAATGTTTAAACTTGAAACTCGGTTACATATATCATAATATATTATATAATATATTAATATATAATATATATATTATATATATATATATATATATATATTATATATATATATATATATATATATTATATTTCGATGTTTTAATAATGTCACCTAATTTAAAATTAAAACTAAAAATTATAAAATTGTGATAAAATATTAAGTTTTAAAATGAATAATATTTTAAATATGATAATTAATTTTAATATCTAAAAAAATAATCTATAAAAGCATGTTTTTAATTTGTTTCACTTTAATCATTGATTTGGATGTTTCATTTTATTTATGAAAAATGTGTATACAAACTAAGGGGAAAGTTTGAAAAAATAATAGAGTTGATAATTATATATTAGATTTATGAAAATTTGAATATTAAAAAGTGTGTTGAAACATTGAAAGAGAAAGGCATATTTAAAATTTTCTTGGTTTGGATATAGAAAAGAAACATTATTAAAGTGTGTATTCTTAACGACGAAATGGTACTAGATTTGGTATATATATATATTGAAGGAATTGAAGGTGAAGAATAAAGTTGAAGAGAAGTGATGTGGGAAATGGGTGCACGTGAAAGTATTGAAGTGGGGTTGACGAAAGAAGACAAAAGAGGATAAGATAAAAGGTTGAAAAGCATTAATTGTTTGCATATGAAAATGAAACATCAAAGTGGTCACCAACGTGCTTCTCAATGAAAGACGACTTACCACATTTCTTTCCTTCAAAAACCATCTTCTCACGTCTCATTATAACATCTCTATGTCTCTCTAACAATATTTCTTCACACTATCATACAATACATATATTTCAATTTTATCTTTATATATTTCATTTCACAACCACTATGTATTCTTTTTTCTCTTAAACTTAGGACTTATATAAATAATTTTTTAGAGTATAAATACTATAAATTTATTTATTTTCTAGTCAATCTTTATTATATATCATAATCTAATTTTGGGTGTAGTCTTGTTTGTGTGCATCCATCATCATTGTTCTGTCATAAACAAGGGTGAGTGGGCTTGTTTTTATTAAAGTACTAAAAATTTTGACTCATCCATTAAAGAAAAGGCTGACACATAATTTCACTAGTTTTTTTTTTTATTTTATTTTCCTTTTTTTATTCTAATACCCGTATCTTTTTAAAAGTAAACTTAATTGTGTAAATACTTTTTCTGTCACTAATTAATCATATGTGAGTTTACAATCTCTTTTAGCATATGATTCCTTATAATTTCAATAAGTTTGGAATGTGAATGCAATATGAAATTTTTAGATAGAGTAATAATAGTGGTAGAGTCCTTTAACTAGTTCTTGATCCATAGCAATTGAGGACAATAGTTTGTATGCACTTTTGTTAAGTTGAAAAACATTTTCAATACAAGCAAACCTAATTTTTCATATAAAAGTCTAAGAACTTGCTTTAAATAGAATAGGACCATATTTAACAATTAATTTATTTCCTCGGTTGTTTTATTAATTTTAATATATATTAAAAAATACTTAATCTTTAAAATATTTTTAAATCTTTAATGGATTAATTAATGTTTTCAATTAAATGCATTAAAAATGCTATTATTTTTATATATTAAATCGTTCTATTATAACTAAGAATTATAATTTAATTTCTAAACGTTAACTATTTATATCAATATATCAAGGCATATTAAAATATTAGTAAAAAATTACGAAATGAAAATTAATGTAAAATATAAGAAACAGATAAAACTAATCCAAAAAGATCATTAGAGAGACTAGAAGCATGATAGCAAAGGCAAAGGAGCAAGGGATAATCTTAGATTCTACTTTTGTAGGGTCACAAATAACTTGAAAGCGACAAAAAAGATGCACATTGAAACCAAACACAATCAGCCATAAATCCGACACAAAAACACTGACAGAGAACAGCAGAAAGAATATACAGAACGGTAATCTTTTCTCACATTGCTATGAAAGGAAAAGAAAAAGTGACATAAAATTTCAACCATCCAAAGGTTAATGTTTGTCATAAAAAAGCAACTGTGGAAGTAAAAAATTATATTTGAATTAATTTTAATATTCAATTGCTATAAAATTTACATTTTATTATAAATTTACAAAGAAATAGTACTGAATTGTTAAACTTATAAAATTAGAATAGAAAATATTAAATGAAAGAAGTAACTATTTTTTATTTAATATTTTGTTTTCTGAATTTGAAGGATTGATTCTCATTTCTGAAATATGATTTGTGTTTGTTCAACAGGACAGGAAAGCAAACAAAACATTAATGTTAATATCAGAGAGTAGAGAAGAGGGACCCAGCAAGACATTAGGTTCATGAAACCTTGAATTTTCTTTCTGTTGGATTGAAACAAAAGATCACACACAACACATGATACAATGAATCTTCTGAATTCAATTTCATCAAAGCATTCATATAATGCACAACTGATGAATTCTGTTCTTCTGAGCCGTCCAACTCAATCCAACACAGTACTCACATTATATAGGATAATTGAGTTCTACACTTTATCATAATTTTAAAACCCACCTTTACCTCTTTAAAATATTTTACTTGATTTGAATATGTACAAAAAATATCCACAGTTTTAGATTATTAATATTTTAACATTTTTTAAGACATACTTATATATTCTTTGATAATGATATTTCATATATTTTTATAGTAATACATACCGCAATAGGCATTTATGTATTTTTCTTGTTTAATTTGCAATTGGACATAATTATTGTAACCCAGAAATCAATATTAGTCTAAGATAGACTGTACTACCAAAGGGGCAACAGAATGAAATTAATAAATTTATCTATATAAATTAAATTATCTACAAATATTTAATTTGTTTGAAACACCTGAAAAAAAATTATAGTATTTTAATAAGAAGTATAGCAAAATATAATATACAAACTCTTCTTAGGTGTATTTCTACTTTTATTATATTAAAATATTATATTTTTAAAAATATATAATTTTATAGTTTTTTATAACTTTTATTTTATAAGTAATTAATTAAAAATTATAGAATTTCACACACACACACATATATATATATATATATAGATATTTTTATAATACTATCAAAATATCATGTGATGGTTATTTGTAAAAACAAATAATTTAACGATTTTAAATAAGAGACATTGTTTAATTACTTAATTTATTAAATAAATAACTTTTTGTTTAGTAAAGAATAAAATTATCCAATTAAGATTGACACAAAAAAATTACCAAATAACATATCCATGTGCATGATAATATAAATTATAATCAAAATTAATTTTTTTATTTGAATAATCTTATTAAAACCCACTTCTAAAATAGTTCATTCTGTTCAAAAGCAGAAGAAAATGACTTTTACATCAGAAAAAGTAAATATGAATCTTAGAAAAAACTATTAGAAATAATTACAACTACCATCCAAAACACAAGTTATTTTAAGAACTAGTCTTTTGTGGAAAAAGAACTAAAACCTTGATGTTTAAGTTGTCCCAAACATGCATAAAAACAAAAGATGAAAAAAAATCATTTATTAATATTATTTTATAAATTATGCAAAGTTTCATTAGTTTTTTAAGAATAATTTTTAAGATGTGAGTTATTATAATATAAAAAATTAATTTTAAAATTAAAAATTAATCTACCAAGAACAGATATTCATTTAAAAGATTGATCTTCCTCAATAACTGTTTTTTAATATACAAATATCAATAATCAAACCCTAAATCACATGCTTAAAAAGACTATTATATTATCTATGAATGAAGACATGTCATTGATTTTGTCCTACAAGTTTTCACTTGTTGAGAATTAAGTCACTAACAAATTGTAACTTACTACAATGTAGCTGAAAATTGTGAGCATGAATAAGTTCCCCAAAATTACAACATCTCTCATAAAATGAAAACATGTTTGGGACTTGGAAAGATGCACACTAATAGTGATTAGTGCGATAAAGCATCCGAAGTTCCTTGCAATGATTGCATGTCCATGGCCGTAGAGGAGGGTCCATGCAATAAGAATGAATTTTTTGAATTTGGCAAATATCACAATTCTCAAGGAGATCCTCTGGTTCCCGACCACGGCAAATTACACAAGCTCCCGTCTGTGTAGACTGTATAAGCAAAAGACAATCCACGGAGTGACAATCATATCAAGATGCTTATAAACTTTCAATGACAATATAGGAAACAACCCAATCTATATATAAGTATATCAGTAACAACAGGAAACAAATCAGTCTCTCTATATATATGTATATCAGATGTAGGATCTAATGTCTAAATTTGTGATTAGAAAGTGTGTTAAAAAAGTGTATGTTAGAAAGTGTGTTCCTAATATTTTTCTTTAGAGAAAATTATCATAAAAATCACAGAATAAAATCAAGTTATTGCATATAGATTTTCTTCTGGCTTCTTATAGGTGGTGTGCATTACAGTATATAGAACCATGCTCATGGACATTAAATTTTATGGATCATGGTGGATTGGTGAAAGTCATAGCCTGTCTAACAAAGAACAGAGAGAAACCCAACATTACAAAATCATGGATATCATAAGGCTGACAGTGAGAATGTTGGTTTGTTACACAAATAATAATTCTTAATAAAACAATTCTCTATTAAAATGATCAAAATGTTGGGTGGGGTAGAGTCCACACATAAAGCATTCCAACTTAACAAGTAAAACAAAAGTTGCCAGCTCATGTGATATTGTTTTTTAGGCCAAATAAATCTTACTCGCTCTCATTATATGGTTGCAACAACCAATTAAACTGCCACTTATTTATGAGCCGTCCAAATTAAGCAAAGAGCATATAAGAAACATTAAGTTCCAGTAGAATCTATGACAGGCTTTCAGTGAATACCAGTCAATATCTTTAAAGATGTCAATATTGTATGGAATGTATACAAGCCACAACTGTTACTGTACAATCAATAATCTAACAACCACTCATTCCAATTTTTTTCCTGTGTCTATGTTGGGCCACTTCTTTCCTCTCCTCTAATTTTTTTTTTTAATAATCTAGAATAGTTTTTAAACCCTACAAGAAGACAGACTATTTTTAAAATTTGAACCCATGACCTTAGGTAGCAATCTAACCACTGAGTTAAGGCTCGTCCGTGTGTTATGTGATTTCAACTAATATGGGAAAAAAAACACCCAATAGAGATAACAGCTAATATAGCTCAAGGATAAGCGTACCTCAAAGGTAGTATGCGGTAATTCTTGATCCATGGGGATAAAAATTTCTGAGGCTGAATTGTTACATGGGATTGTCTGGGAGTATACTTTTTGATCCGTAGTGGCTGCATGCTCGACTTTCTTAATCATCACAAAACTTGCCTTGCACAGAGGGCAAGTTGATGTTTTTCTCATTGAAGTCTATAAATATTGAAAAACAAATGAGAAATGAAAGAGACAACCAAATAATATTAAGAGAAATCTAACGAGGTTGACTTAATCCATCTTAATCTTTAAATAGGACATTTTGGAATCACCATCAATTCAAACGAGTGCATTAGTAAGAGAGCCTGGACAAAATTGATAAATATACTTGGGTAAATATTTAGTTCATTACAACATTTTTAGTACAATAAAAAAAAATTACAATCTTAGTACAAAAACTATAATTTCGTAAATTTTATTTGAACTTCGTTAATTGTTGAGGTAATCGAATACATTAATACGCAATTAACATTAAAGGAAGTTAATTTCATATTAACATTAATTTTTCCTTTGATATTCACACGAAACAATTACTAAAGACCAAACACATACTCAGTTGTACTAACCATTAAAAAAATTCAAATAAAACTGACAAAATTAAACTTATTGTACTAAGACTTTAGTTTTTTTTCTTATTGAACTAGAAAATAAAATAAATAATATTTGTTGTATTGAACCGAAGGGTTTCACTAAGAAAATAAAGCAAAACAATGAGGTGGAGCCTCAAATTCTAAATGATAAAGAAAAGCATAAATTGAATGAAAGTTAAATTATAGTTTAGTTAGGATTAGGAAAAGAGACCAACTTGAAATCTAGTCAAAAGAAAATGGCATGCTACAGAGATCATGATCATCAATTAATAGGCTTTAATTCGTAAAAATGGCAAATAAATGAAAAGGCATACCCTATGATCAACCCAACTCTGGATGCATGGAAAACAAAATCGATGTCCACATGGCAGAATCCCCCGTGTTGTGCTGAAATCTGTGAAACATATAACACATGACATCTCTGTTGAAGTAGGTAAGCCAGCACCATTATCAACCTGATCACCATCGGTGAATTTTTCCTCATCACTAGAACATAAATCTATTGATGTTTGTGGCACACGTAGGGCATCTTCTACAAACAAAGTTGAATTTCTAAGCGTAGATATAGGAACTGAATCTTTGATCTGTTCAATATCATCTGAACCACCATCGATAATTCTATTTTCAGTACTTAATCCAGCATTAGGTCCTTCACTATTTTGTAGAATAGTGTTATTATTGAGACCACCAGAAAGGCTAGATGTCGCTTCAGCGTCTGTTTGTAGTCTATCCGCTTTAAAAAGGTGGTCATCTGAGCTTAAATCCAAAATTGAAGGAGCCAACACCACATCATCAAGATTTCTCGTAAGTCTTCTTCCTTTACGAGAAGGTCCAGCTAGAGTAATCACTCCCTTACCGTTACAAATGTTCCTTTTTCCTTTCTTTGACAGTCTAGACGAATATGAAGTTGATTCATCATGCTTAAAAAATAGGGAATGCAGAGAAAACAGAAGAAATTAGCAGGCATTCCGAAAGAACAAATAATGCCGTATTCACGGGGATAGCAAATGTAATGCAAGTAATTTATAAAGCACCAACAATGAAGAAATGATTGAGATGCAGAAAAAAGTTCATTCAGACAATCAGCTAGTTTATCCTGCTACATATTTTGAATTATCGTTCATCCTAAAAGTAATCTATGATATACATACCTATGGCATGCTTTTTCTTTAATTGACCATTTCGTAGAAGGCAAACCACATATGTTGCATGAAGCAAGTAGACGTATTTATTCAAGTCTGTAGATGAATAATACTGGCTACAAATTTTAAAATAATCCTTTGATGCAAAAGATATCAGAAAGCCACCACTAAACTTTGACGACGACTCAAATCTAAAAAGAAAACAATCCCATCTCCGTCACAGAACAATTGTGGTACCTTTTTAGTTTTTAATTTATCAAGGCATAACAAAGAAGTGCAATAAGAAACCTTGCCGGATGCCATAAAAAATACATATAGATTTAAATGGAACACCTAGATGTGCAAATGAAATTTTTTGTCTATAGTTAATATCAACTATTAAGATGGGTGTTAATGACTCCAGATATCACAGTGTGAAAGTTGTGACCCATTCTAAAATCAGGCAACAAAATTATGAATCAAAACTTGCTTGAAAACACTCAGAATGTACATCATAAAGATTAAAAATGTCCAAGAGGTGAATAGAGAGAATCGAGAGCCTAATTTACCTTTTTCATTAAACAAGAATCTTCCAAAACATAAGCTATTGAAATTCCAGAACCGAAGTTAGGTTTTTGCCTTTCAGTCCCTGTATCATGTAACTTGTCACTGACGATTTTTTTCTGTGTCAACCTACTGGTCCGAACAGTGACGGGAACTTCCAGTAACAATCGCCCTACTTCATGTCCACTGAAAATAATAATGATAATAAGTGAACTTAAGAACAAATATTCCCCAAATGTCAGATTAAACGAGAAGACCCAAAAATAAGGTCCTATATAACCAGACAATGCACCCAAGATTTTAATCAACTGCATATAATAAAACCGATGATCCCAAAGTAAAGAAACTAGAAGCAAACTCCAGAGTCCACAAGAAACACGCCCATTATATAACATCATATATGGTAATAGAAAATCAACTATCATAACCCAACTTTCAATAAAGTTGTAGCATAGCCTGATGCCATGTTAAATGTTAATGTCAACGTTACTTTCCTTCAGGTTTAAGTTGTGGGGATGTGATTTAGGAATGTGAATAACTTCGTATCACACTAACTTTCATGTACGCCATAACACAATCCAAAGCAAAAACTGCCATATAAAATTGATCAGTTCATGCTTTTTTAACGCTCATTCTAATTCCAAGAGCATGATGATGACATTGGATGCTGACTAAAACAACCAATCCTCATGAGTTGTTTTCTTTCAAAAAGCTATAACCCTGAAAAATCCATTACACTCTGGTATAATTCTTCCCTAATGAGGGGATAGAATAGAAAAGAAATTCACCTCTGCAAGGTATAAGAATCTTCTGGAACACGCCTCCCTTCCTTTATGCAGTCCTCAATCCATTGGTGGTTTACTACAGGTATTCTAAACTTCAACGCAATATCGTATTTCTTTCCTTCAAATTTCCAGCACACCTGATCAATCACAAAATCAATCAATCATAAAACAGTTCTAGATAGTTTGCAACAACCTGTTCATTCATTCCGAAACTCTCTTCTTCCGCCTAAATTCTCCCTCAATTCTCTTTCCCTTTCACAACACAGAAACAGACAACATGCCTTCCTAAGTCACAAACCTCGACATAACCTAAATCCACCACCCAATTAAGCTCTCTGTCTCATTCACTCAATCAATACACAAAACTCTTCGATTGAATTACCAAATTCAACATTCCGCACCAAAATTCTCCATCGAATTAAGTTTCTCACTCTCTCACTCACATGCAAACACTCCAGATGCATTATCAAAATCCCCCATCGAATTAATCTCTCTAACCTCTAAATATATATATTTCTGTCTATCTCTCCCAACAAAGCCATCTTTCTCTCCCAATTATTTTCTCTAACTCTCTCAATTAAGCTCCTTCTCAGTTAAGCTTTCTCATTCTCTCTCTCTCTCTCTCTCAGTTATCTGTACCTCTCTCAATTTAGTTCTCTGTCTCAGTTAAGCTTTCTCTTTACCCCTCTCAATCGTGCTCTCTCATTCTCTCCCACGAACAAACTAAAAAAACAAAAACAAAAACTAACCAAATGCGTTATCGATTTTGACATTGTGCCAACGTAATTGGCGCCGGCACGTGAAATCAGCTTGATGAGATCGAACCGCTCGGAGCCGTGGTAACCGCTAACCGTTGCCACCACGCTTTCCATTCCTTGAACCGGAGAATTTGCAACTTCTGCTCAATAAATAAATAAACGGCTTCAGATTCAAGAATAGAAAACAAAAAGCAGAAATCGTGTTGAACGAAACCCTAGCACGAAGGTTATCCTCGGTACGATTCAACTCGTAAAGTTATGAGGAAAAAAATAAAAGGCAGAAAAACTGTGACTATTTTCTTGGTGACGCAAAACATTCCAATCGAAATTCGAAGATAGAGAGAGAGAGAGAGAAAGAGAGAGAGAGAGAGAGACCGTGAGATAGACGAGGAAGTTGAAAGTGTTCTTCTGCTTCCATGACACTTCTCTTCAGAGTTCAGAGTGATGATACCCGAAAACGTCTGGCGGTAAATGCAAATTGAATTTTCGAGATCAAAATCAAAACCAAGGGAGGACATTTTATTATTTGGATGATATATGTTTTCATTTTTTTCTATTAATGGGATTTTGATTTTTTTTTTACATTTTTAAATTTAAATTTGACCTTTATGAAACAAGTGATTTTTCATATATAATATTTTAATTCCTCCAAAAATTTGTAGTCATTATTTTCCTTTCCTCAAAGTTCATTTTAATCTAGGAAAATGATACTTGAACAACCATTTTTGACAACATTTAGACACGCGCACACGTGTCAAAATCTGAGTGGTCCAGTTGGAAAAATTAAATGAAAATGGACCACTCAGATTTTGACACGTGTGCGCGTGTCTAAATATTGTCAAAAATGGTTGTTCAAGTGTCATTTTCCTTTAATCTAATATATTAATACTTATTTTAGAGATTTAAGAACAAACTACGAATTTAGTTTAAAGTAAAATACTCTGATATTATATTATGCATTTTAGCATTTAATGGAAATAAATTTTAAATGTATAAAAGGTAAAAAAATCTGAAAGAAAAAAAAACTTATAAGTGTTTAGTTTTTATTTCATTAAAAAATCCATTTCTCTAAATTTTCTTATTTTAATACTTTGTATATTAAAATATAATTTGAGTATTTTGTTATCAAAATAATACAACTGTGAAGATTAAGTTGAGTTAACGAAATTTTTTATTAAGATTTAATATATTTTTTGTTAGGTTAAATCATTTTTGAAGTATTTACTTTGGTTTGAGTATGACTTATTTTTGTTTTCAATTAAATCTTTATTCATGAAAAATTTATGCAATTGAATCTCTGTTATTAAATTGGTTGAACAACGTTAAATATACGTTGTGATTTTTTTGAACGATACGGTGAAGTGAGGTTGTTAGTTAGGTCAATTTTGTTTTTTTCAAAATAAAAATTTTGGAATTTTGTTGAATTCTTAATTAAAGAGCGCTTAAGGAGTTTGTCGTTGTTCTTATGCCACATTGTTGGTTAGGTTGATACTTTTTCTTCTTTGACGATGTTGTCGATGGTTGTTCTTGTGTTACAAATTTTTTTATCCTCATTCATCTACTTCTTTGATGTTGTTGGTGGATATTTATTTTGTTGGACATTGTTGATGTTTCTTTTTTTGTTTGTTACTGGAGTAATAAGTATGTCGATGTGCCGTTCATGTTCGTCTTCCACATGTAATGGGTGGCGAAAGCAAAACCGTAGTCTATGTTTTTGTGGTGGTAGAGGATCGAGAAGTTTAGATGTTTCACCCATTTGTCATTGTGAAGAGAACTGCAAAAACTATTAAAAATCGAGGGAAATAATTTTGGGTTGCCTTAAGTACAAGGTAAAATACATGGAACCTATTGTATTTGTGTTATTATTTTTCGAAAGAGGCCATTGTTGATTTTTTTTTTTACATAAAGGAATACCCAATCATTGTGGTTGTTGATTTTATTTTTTTTAACAAAATGGAAGTGAAGACGTTGGTTGCAACTACTTCAGATGGTGCCCATGCACTGATGATGAGTTTGATGAAAGGGGTACTATGGGAAGTGCGAAGGAAATGATGATAGTTTCGTGAACTCGAAAGAAATGGAAGTTTATAGGAAGATGATACGTAATTTGGAGAAAGTTGTGTTGATTCTTCAAAATTGGATGAAGGTGTTGATAGGGGTGGTTCGTGTTCTGTGTCGTTAACATAATTTTAGTTTCAATGTTGATGACAACTCCATGATGTGTTGTAGCTATCTTGTTGATTTTAGTTAATTAATTTAATTTCTTTGATATTAGGATGTATAGTTGACATTGTGTAGGATGGACAATTGACATTGTCTATTGTTAGTGTGTTCTTGAATATAATGTTGTTCAATGAATTGAAGACTTCCAGAAATTTATAATTGTTTGTACATTAAAAAAAATTGAGAATGGTATAATGAAAATGGTTGAATGAAAGTGGTTGAATGAAGATGGTATAATGAAAATGGTTTAATAAAAAAATGGTTTAATGAGAATTGTATAATGAAAATGATATTACAGAATAACATAATAAGTGTAATGAAAATGGTATTACAGAATAAA
This sequence comes from Vigna umbellata, assembly GCF_029865625.1. Classification (NCBI taxonomy): domain Eukaryota; kingdom Viridiplantae; phylum Streptophyta; class Magnoliopsida; order Fabales; family Fabaceae; genus Vigna; species Vigna umbellata. Next base: position 16,731,269 of record NC_142173.1, on the reverse strand, counting down.
ATGATAACATAGATAACAAAAGGTTTGATCCACCACATAAGTTTTGTACAATACCAAATTATTACAGAATAACCTTAATAAAGTGTACATATTATTCAGATAACCATTATAATTGTTCAGACAATCATTACAAAAGTATTAAGATAACGTTCAACTTCAAAAAATATCATGTTTTTGAAATTCATCCCCTCTTAGGCTTGACCTTCACCCTAATGTCTTGATGGTATAATTGCTTCAGATGATGGGGTAGGATATTGTGCTTCCTCGGAGTGCATAACATGTTGTTGGGTTCCTTTGGGGCAACAACTTCTGTTGTGATCCACTACCCTACATAACCCACATATATTTTGTAGGCCACCTTTTGTCATTCTTGTTTCATCCTTTGTCATCTCTCACTGCTTTAACCTTCTTTTCTTCTCATGACAATATTCATTTTGCAGGAGGCAACACATCAAAATATATGGTAATGTCCCACATGTTATTGTTGATAGGATAGATAATTGATGAGTAAATTTCTTCATATGTTGACTTCCTAAAGTAATAAGGTATGAAACCTTCTCCATCATGACAAAAGCCATCAAAGAATAAACTGAAAACTACAATACAACATTTACTCACCTTCGACGCGATTCATCTCCAACCACCTCACAATTCCAACCAAGAACATCTGAAAGATGATGATAAATACCTCCAACGAAACTCTAATTTATGTGATCGACAACTAATTTCACTCACTCAATCAATCCCCAATTTGCATGAAACAACCCTAAATCGTATCACTAAACCCTAATTTCATTCTATGGAACTTCAATTAAAACATCCCTAATTTACTTGAACAAATAAGTTTAATTAAATTTTACTATTTTTTTATGTTTAAAATATGAAAATCCATGTCAGTGCCCCACCTCAACGTATTATACAACCTCACTTCGCCACATTGTTTAAAACGTATCTTTAATATTGTTCAGTCAATTTAACGGTAGAGGTCCAATTGCATCATCTTTTCACAAGTAAGGACTCAATTGTAAACAAAAATAAGGTAACGGTTGATTTAAGATTTCAAACAAAAAATTGGGACCTCGAGAATGATTTAACCTTTAAGTATTTTGTTAAGAGAATATATTATTGGTATAGAGTTTGATATTTGATGTAAAAGGCTTGATTGGATTATCAAAGTGAAAAGAGAAATTACACCATCTTAAAGTAAAGAGAGTAAATTATATTTTATTCAATAAGATTTTGTTTATATATGTGAAAAAGTACTAGAGGTATTGAAAATAGATTGTACATTTATGCATACATTATTGAGAAAATGAATATATTCAAGTGAGATTTATGGATGATGGTAAAAATGGTTGTAAATAAAAATTAGTGCTTTTTAAATTGTTTTAGTTAAAACATTAATATATTATATTTATGTTTCATTCTCGAATATTATTGTTTAAGTTATGGAGTATTTTTCCAACCATTCTTAAGAAGTGAGTCATTTTTATAGGGTTAAATATGTTTTTAGTCCTTCAACTATCAAGTGTTTTTGGGTTTAGTTCTTCTTCCAAACTTTGCTTCATTTTCATCCTTCTCCTTAATGAAATTATAATATTTACTCATCGAAAACCAACGACGTTAAATTTTCAATGAGCTCATTAACGGTGTGTCACGTTTCATGCCATGTGTACACTTAGAAATTGAAATTCTGAAATTGAAAGTTTCCTCCTTTCACCACTCTTTTCTCCTCCTCCTCCTCCACCACTACCTTTGCCTTCACCTCCTCTATCACAAGCCTACTTCTGCAAACAACAATAATAACCAAATAAGTTGATTAATCATAATTAAATAAAACTAAAGCAAAGTAAAAACAAAACCTTTCTTCGTTGTAGGAATTAGACTTCTTCAGCACAAGGTTTAGGATTTCCAAAAATTAGGGTTTCTAGAAAGTTGTTGAGGGGGTTGTGTCGTCACGCAAGAACATGGAGGCATTGGTTCTAGTTGAGGCTTGCGTGAACTAATCACGGTGGCGTAATTATTCCAGTGAAGGCAAGGTTTCGCGACATAGTTGTTGTTTTCTGATTGCAGGTTGGAGGTTCCTGAAGGTGTGAAAAAGGATGGAAGACAAAGGGCTTCGTGATGGAGATTAGTGGTGGCGCAATTCTCGGTTTCGTGAATTGGGGATTTCTCAGTTGTTTGGTTTTCTTTTCTGGGTGAGATGAAGGAGGACGAACGAACTTGGTTTGAGGCTTATGGTGAGGAAGATGAATATGGTTGATACATCGCACTAAGTCTTGGTTGTGCGATTGCAACGGTGTTGTTTGAGTTTCTGGATTTGATTTGTTTACAAGTTGCTATGAGAAGTGATATGGAGATTGTCCCTCTGCTATTAGGGTTCACAAATTGGGGTTCAATGAAGGCTTCATGATGGTTGCGCAAAGGAGAAGACGCCATGGTGTGCAAAGAGTTTCTACGAAGACGAAGCTTGCAATAGCGCTGCGATTTGTGGGATGAGTTTCTTCTCTGGAGCGCGATTTAGGGTTGCTACATTGGGTTCTGTCACGGTTTGCGGTTGGTGGCGGCGGCTTGCGCGGGGACGGAGTTGAAGGGGAAGGTAGCGGTGATGGTGGTGGTGGAGAAGGACAAGAGGGTGGTCAAGGGAGGAAACTTTCAATTTCAGAATTTCAATTTCTAAATGTACACATGGCATGAAACATGACACACCATTAGCCAGCTCAGTGAAAATTTAACACCGTTGGTTTTCGAGGACTAAATATTATAGTTTCATTAAGGAGAAGGATGAAAATGAAGCAAAGTTTGGAAGAGGGACTAAACTAAAAAACGCTTGGTAGTTGAGGGACTAAAAGCATATTTAACCTCATTATTATATGATACATTCAAGTGTTATATGGATGTTCAATTTCACTTAAGTATTGATGAATTAGTGAAATTAGTAATTTTAGAACTTGTTGGGTGATACAACTAGTATAATTCAAGCATTAAAATGATGTTCAAGCAATAATCCATCAAGCGGTAGATAAATGTTTGATGAGGGACAAATCATACCAATTGTTCTGTTTAGAGCGCATGCATGTGTAATTATATTGCATGTGATATTGTATGATATCTTTCAATAGTGTAGCTCATTATAGATATGTTTACCTTGTGTTGTGATCCTTTATACTATTGCTCTTTGTGGATATGTTATAGTCCTTTATAAGTGCATAGTGGGGATATATGGTTTCAAGAGTTGTGGTATTAGTGTAGAACTCATATGAAAGAAGATTTCTTATGTTCTTTTGAAGATTTAATCATATAGATTACGATATTTGGTGACATGAACCTACAAAAAGTTTGTGCATGACGTTTTTAAAAAATATGTCCATGAATTACTCTTACATAACAAGTTGATGATATATTTTTTAATATGCTTATTCGTAATACAAATTTACATTCTTATGATATAATTCATAATGTAAATTTGAAATATAATTAGGAAGACAAATTATATTCCGAATTATATAATTCGTAATATAAATTTATATTCTAATTTGTATAATTCATAATATAAATTTAAAATATAAATGTAAAATAAGAAAGAACAACGCATAGAAGTAACATAGTTTGGTTGAAGTGTTAACGAACTTCAAACTACATTTTAGAAAAAAGTCTCTGTGAATTGATATTAAAACTTAGAAGTTTCTCTCTAAGTAAACTATCACTCAACTATCAGATTTTTGTTATTATAATTGAACAACTCAGTTAATAATAATTGTTAATATAAGTTTCTATCTATAGAGCATAATTAACTTAAACTTCCATAAAATGCACTTAAACTAATGAAGAAGATCCGTGATCAGTACTTCTACTATTGAGCTAAAACCAGATTCTTCACACAATACTATTGTCTGTATAAAACCAAACATTTAGAAATCCACCATCACTTTATCAAGTAAAATGTGGATGGTGAAATAGTTATGTTGAAACACAGGTCAAGCTCCTAAACTTCACATTCTAATCAAGGCACAGTCAAAAGCTCAGTATGAAAAGTTAAGAACTTAGGCTGCAAATTAAGTATGACGGACATCTATAATCCAACTTGTGAAAGAGTTTTGGATAACGAGCCAAGAATAGAATTTGTTTCATAAATTAGCAGAGCACATATCCTGATTAATTGTATAATTATAATTAAGAAAATAACATCCTCGATTGTAGGTGACAGTTTTTTTTTTCTGTAAATTAGAATATTTACTATCCCTAGGTGGAGCCGAAAGGCTATTTATGTGATCTGCATAATTGAATAAATTTTATATTTTTCAATAAATCTTAATCAGCCAAAGAGTGTGTCGTGTTATTATTTCTCATCACAAATTGAATTCAAAATGAGACATTTGACGCTTCTAATAATTTAAACCAGCGATGAGACTAAAGAGTTGATTTATAAACAAAATGGATGGATAAACTAATGGTACACCTATCTTCCCTAATGCAACTATTTGTACAAGTATAGGAGCTTCTTGGTACTTCTGATACATCATATCTCTAATCCTATTCGACTTTCCTACAAAACTGTATGCAGTTTAAAAGTTCCGAAAATTAGATGGAATGATGACTGTTTGGATGAATACTTGAGCATTCATGCCGCTTCAATCTTGTATCTTTAAAGGTAGAGCTACAAACCGTCTTCGAACTCATCGGGTATATGCAACTTCTCAACAGCAGCCTGTTTCAAAAAGAATAAATAATGACAACAGCCAATGTATGTTCCATGTACAACTATGATCATACAAATTAACAGTAAATGGTCAACACTTATTTCCTGAAATCGTATCTCCTATATATTAGTCTCTAAAATTAATTATTTTTTTTTATGTTAGTCCCTGAACATACTAAGAACCAAAATGATAAACAAGATTAATTTTGACTTATTTGACTTTTGCTTAGTTTCATAGACTAAATAATAGTGAAATACGATTTCAGGAAGTAAATTGGTCATTTACTTTACAAATTAACTAAACATTCAGCAAACTAATCCGAGAGCAGAAGATAAGTTATTTGTAAAAATTGTAAACGCATTTAGTAGTAAAGGATTGTTGTAACTCTGTTACAAGGCAAGTTCACCTTAATGACAGCAGCATCTGTTGCAGATGGTTTCAAATCCAAAGCAACACCATAATGAAACATTGCTCTTTCATGCATGTTACGCCTTCTATAGATATTGCCCATCAAAGCATAGACACTACTTTCACGAGGAGCACACTCTTTCAGCTCCTCTAGGACATCCAAAGCCTCGTCAAATTTTTCTAAGCTGATGAGTATGCTGGCCTTTTGATACATGGGAAGTGGATTTTTCTTATCTGCTAAGATAGCTTTCTCCATTATGGCCAGTGCTTCCCAGCTTCTCTGACAGACCACATAAGTATAATTTCAGAATACCGGATACAGAAACGCGAGCATAAGACAAATGCAATAGTAATCTGTACTACTACACCAAGAGTGGCAAGAGATTATTAACCTTTAAAGCATGCAAAGCAGTTCCAAGGTATGACAGTATAACAGAAGATCGTGGGTTGATTTGGAAGGCCATACGGAAATGATGTTCAGAGAACTCAAGCTTCTCTTGGCGAAGATATAGCATTCCAAGTCCATACCATGCCTTATAGTGCCTTGAATCAACCATGAGTGCACTCTGGTAGGACTTAATCCCATTTTCAAAATCTTCTAGTGCGACATACCTGCAAAGAACAGTGAATCATGACTCACGAGAGCATGAAAAGTTGTTAAACCATGTTTGGACACGTGAATCATAAATGTAAGACTAATGTTCATACTCATGTCCACAAAGGGTGTGAGCATATGCAAATCTGGGATTTAGTTGAACAGCTCGTTGAAAGCTCCTCAGTGCAGTTTCATGATCTTTCTGCAGGCTGTAGCAATTACCCATGGCACACCTGCCATAGTATTCAATACAAAAGACAAACCAGGATTAGTGACAATAATTAGAACAGAACAGCCAAATATAGCAGGGAGTGGGCTTTCTACTCTCGAGCTTTCAATTTGCCAAAATAACATTCCTTGGTGCAACAGTACGGTAATATTCTAATCAGCTTCTGATAGGTTTAGTGGCAAGGTCTATGCTAGAAGAAATAAAGAAAGTAGGTAGTTATAACCTCCTGCAGTTGTATTGTATAACAGACTATTATAAATAGTCTGTTAGGTTTTTGTAGGGAGTCTTTTTGGTTGTTTGAAAAAGGAAGTTAGGAGAGACAAGTATTCTTGAAAGACCTTGAGTGCTGTACTTGGTTTTTATATGTTCTTACCACATTGGTGGGACAGTTCTGTTTCTAATAAAACATCCAAGAATCTGTCCTGGAATTCTCAGTAATTCTGGGTGCCTATCAACTGGTATTCAGAGCTTGGTCAGAATGGAATCCAGATCAGATGTTGTGGAAAAGATGATGCAAGAATTCATGCAAGATCATGAGACAGGGAAATCAAAATCATGAGCGATTCTAGCATTTGGAAGACATGATTAGAGGGTTCACCGTGTTGGTAGAAACGGTGCCTTGCAGCACAAACAAGGGTGAAACTATTTCAGTGATGAATGCAGGCAATGGGTCACGTTGGGAGGAAGAGAGAAGTTATTAGGTTCCTGGGTTGGAAACCTAACTATCAACGCTCACAGTAATCAAAAGAACAAAGAAAGAATGGATTTTTGTATTGATATTGAGAACAAAGTACACTAATAGTGTTAATGGAGGCCTAATCCCCCTCTTAACCCTAACGGAGGCCTAATCCCCCTCTTCTAGCCAATGTCCAGATTTACAAAATAATCTTCAATAATCCCCCCTGACAACATAATAGAGTACTATTTATACAATTCCTCCTCCTTCTATCCTAAACCCATTACCCATTATACCCTTACCACCCTATATCCTAACAGAAGTACAACATTGTCTTCCTAAAAATGGAGAAACCTGGACATCCCTGTTTTTGTAGGAGAGAAGACATATGGTTGGACTAATAGACTGGAAAGATATTTCCAATTGAAAGGAGTGAGGAGGAAAGAATGTAGCCAGCCATAGTTGCTTTAGAAGGGAAAGCCTTAAATTGGATTTTGGTTTCAGTGGTGGGAAACCTGCAATCCAAATCCCCTACGTGGGAAGCATTCTTCAAGGTGGTTGTTGTACGCAGGTTTCAACCAACAATGCTTCAAATCCCCATTGAAATTCTGATTGGCTAGAAACAAACAGGTTTAGTGGAAGATTATATTGATCAATTTGAATAATATGCTGGGTTCTTGAAGGGGATTCAGCAGGATTATTTGGTAGGCATCTTCTTGAATGGGTTGAAGGAGGAAATCAAGGCTGAGGTTAAGTCGCATAAAGCCAGAAATCTTGCTGAGTTAATGATGATGAGTCAAATGGTGGAAGAAAAGGTTAGAGTAACATAAAAAAGGAGGACCTCCCACTGTTCAGCGCAACAATAATGCCTACAAACCATTTTCGCTGCTAGAAGAAATAAAGGAAGTAGGTAGTTATAACCTCCTGCAGTTGTATTGTATAACATACTATTATAAATAGTCTATGTTAGGTTTTTGTAGGGAGTTTTTTTAGTTGTTTGAAAAAGGAAGTTAGGAGAGACAGGCCCTCTCAGAAGACCTTGAGTGTTGTACTTGGTTGTTATCTGTTCTAATAAAACATCCAAGAACCTATCTTGGAATTCTCAGTAATTCTGGGTACCTATCAGCTTCACAAGCAAATAGCTCTAGAAAACCAAAATACACAAAAAATGTCTAGTGTTTGGCTCACAGCATGTGCACATATGCGCACTCACTCACACGAGCACACATGGTAAATATAATTTTAAGCAATCTGGAAAGAAGAGAGTAGTGCATAAAAATGGCATAAGAATAATTGAGTAGAAAAACTGAATTGTTACACAATTAAAATAAAGTTCAATGTAACACTACCAAGATTGAGGAGCTAAGCGATCAGTTGAAATCAATTCCTGAGCCAGGTAACTTAGCTTCATATCTTCCTTTAAATGCTGCAGCAGATATAAGTCATTTTGTCAGGCAAACATCCAGTAATCATTTAAAAATTTAAACTTTATGCGGAAGGAAGAAGCTAAAGAAATACAAGGATATTCCAGGTGCCCCACATCCAAGTTTCCTTTTGTAATTTTGTAGAAGACAACCGTTAAAAAAGGAATCGTTTTACTATCTATGTAACATCAGAGAAATCATAGCTTCAAACACATTCTAGGTATAACATTAGAATAGGAGCACAGAGCAAGGGCAGCAAAAGATTATTGATTAAGTATCTCTTCCTGTCAAGAGACTTTATTGGTTGAAAGGACCAAACGTCCAAATCAAAATGCAAATGGAAAAATGATTTGCTTTTAACAAAGAAAATATATTTTAACTCACATAAAGGACTGTTGAGTGTATATCCATTCCTTCCAAACTATAGGGTGTAATCTGACGAGCAAGACTAAAGGCACAATCAGCTTCTAAGTAATCAACTAGCTCAAAGTATGCTTTTCCAACCTGCATTAAAACATGCTCACGTAAGGAGGAGATTTCAAACGAGTTGAATTAATAAAACCAAATTCAACCACTATGCTGGAAAGGATAGTTTTTCTCATTTTAGCCTTGAAGACAAGATTGTTTCCGTACAAAGAAGCACTGATAAGCCAAATTCTACGAGGCAGTTTTGTTTCATGGTGTAAGTGTTATATATGTGGTGACAGACCAGTAGGAGGCCGTTAAGATATTACTTTGTCGGTGCTTAACATAAAATTGAAAATTCAAGGAAAGTAACTTTTACTTCATTACATATATTACGGTCCAAAGTTTACAGCATCCTGATACTTATCAACATCCCAACACTTTCCATTTAGTAAGCCACTTCCAAAACAAATAGTGGACATCTAACTGTGTCAAATAAGTGCCATGTCAGACATGTTTCTGAAATATATGAACAACACCAAATTGTTGTTTGCTTTTTAGTTCGTAGTCTTGACTTCCCTTGGTCTCTCCCACCCACTATCTTATTGTCTATCCAAAAAGATTAATCTATTGTCGTCTTTCAGGAGGAAGCCTAGTAACAACTTTTACATTTAAAGTAACCCTGACTCAAGGGTCTTCCAGGCTTGAAGCCTGAACAACTCACAAGCAAACAAAACTTTTGTGCTGAGATTTAATTTAGGATCTGAAATTTAATTTGATTGGGCTTTTTTTCTAGTTCTTTGTTTTTATTTCTATATTTATAGTCTCATCCAAAGTTGACAAAGATTTTATTTTCTTCACATCTTATATTCATTGAATTAGGGCGCAAAGTAGTAAAAGATTAGTTAACAAGTGGATAGTGAGATTAATTTCGATTTGAGGCTAGGACCTCAGACAAGGCTTCATATACAGAAAATACAATCTTTTTATTAGCGAGGAAAGTGGAGAAATGTAACTAAGGGCAGATAAGATATTCTTTCAATGAAGTGCAAAATAATCAAGTACTATATAGAACAAAATTTGTACGTTCACTGAACAAAAATTGGAATAAAACAAAATAAGCATGACAAATCCAAATAAATACCAAAATGCATCGGGCTACCAAAATTACCTGAGAAAGAACCCAACCAGTGTTGTAATGCTTCTGTGGAAGTTTCAGATAGGTATCCAGCGCATCCTGCTCTTCCACAAAAAGATATTTAGGAAACAAATGTAACTTGGGACAAGGTATTTTCCCCATTTTATTTCCAATTTTAAATCCCTAATTGCAATAACCTAAATATCTGGATTTTCCCGAGAAAAAATTAATTAATTACCTGGCTCCTATATAAACAGGAAAGTCTATAGCCTTCACCAAGAACTCTTAGAAGGGTTAATATTTCTGAAGCGCCAGTGATGATCTTAGAATCACTTGTTACTTGCCTGCCAATATGAAAAGTTGCTGCTTCTTGCTCATATGTTTTGGCTTCAACATCAGGAGATGAACAAGAATTTGTAGATGTATTATTTAAGGAATAATCTGGAACATCACTACGAATCCCTAAAATTAGAAAATGGAAATCATTTAGAATTTGAAACAAGGAAACTTTTAGGCAGTAAGCACCATAAGAAAATAAATGAATTAATCATAATCATAAATGGATATGCAAATCTTCAAGTTAATATAGTAGTTCAACATATTATGCTGATACCTAGCAATGGATTAGTATTTCTATCTGACTCAGCACTTTAGATAAAGGAGATGGCAAGAAAATCAAATTATATGAACTTTCCTTCTGAAGTCCTTCGAAAGTCTATGGCACAGAAGAAACCGACAAGAAATCTAACATTGTCAGCTGGGATGCAACTTGTACAAGGGAATGATTTCCCTAAGATTGCAACTCAACTATTTGTTAATGGAAACATTTCCAGATAAAAGAATAAGCTTATAGACTAGAGTAGTGGGATATATAAACATTCATCACCTTCATCAATGTTTTCGTTGGCCCATGACTGCCCTTTACGAATTGCCATGGCACGAAATGCCACATGGTTTAGCTTTGAACCTCCCTTATAAGAATTATTATTTCCATTTCCAGATACAACAGCTGAATTAGCATTTGCGTTTACACTTTCACTACTAGAGAGCCTTGAACTACGTCGAGGACCAGAATCAGAAAATAATCTACCTGAAATCTGTAACAATATATATTTAGTTTAGGAAAAAAAGGAGTAATGAAAAATGAGAGATTTATCATATCGTCTGTGTTAAGAGGTAGACTTTAAGCCTAACTCAATCCCACAAAACTGACTTGTAAGGTGAGGTTCACTCACTTATATACTCTAAACTAGCCTTATCACTAATCCATGTGAGACTTCCAACACCCCCTCACATTGAGATATATCATCTTGTGAGTGGAACTAAACATTAAAGAGTGGTCCAATAGTGGCCTAATAGATAGAGGGTTGAACAATATGCCAAATAAACAAATTTCGCTAGCATAGACTCTAACAATGACTTTCATACTAGATTAAATACACTTTAAACCTAACTCAATCCTATAATACCGGCTTGTAAAATAAGGTTTGCACTCACTTATATACTCTAAACTAGCTTTATCACTAGTCGATGTGGGACTTCTAACACAGTTTTGAAAAGTCAAGTCAACTGAGTGTGCATAATATTACAATCATGCAAAATAAGTTACTCAACAAAATAAATGTCATCGAACTCACACAAAATAGTATGGAAAATATATTCAACTATTCATCTAAAATGTATAGCACCAAATAAAAATCCACAAAGAACATAATGCAAAATAACTATAGTTGAGTCAATGCAGAAAATTGAGTAGCAATGTTGCAACCATATAAATGAGAATCAATGGTAATTGGTAACCTGCATTAAAAAGGTAAACTCAGATACCCATAACATCATTATCAGATAGAAACAAAATTGATGTCAAACAATGCTAATAGAAAAAATGCCATTCCTGATATAAAAAAAAATGCTAACTTGAATTATGATGTCAACAATCTGAATAAATCTAGATCACTAACAAATGCCAAAACAAGAAAAAATAATCTACCCAATACTGCCATGGTTTACTCTAGATTAAAGAGAAAATCCGAGACTGCTGGCATGTTTACCTACCAATGATGCAACTATAGGTTGAAGTATAGAACCAACCTTTCGTAACTTTCCTTCACCCACAAACTTTCTTCGAGGGGCTTGAATAGGAGAATTGACTATTGACTTAGGAGAACTGTCAACACTAAGTGTAGTAAGATTTTGACAATTTGGCATGACATTCCTACACAATGGGGGTGGAGCAACCCCTGACAACTGCAAAAAACGATAACATAACATGTAATTGACCAATGAACCTGCATTATCAATTTATAAACTAAAGAAAAAAGAGATGGCTTTATCCATGTCTGGATATATAGCTTTTCACAATTTTTAAAACACATTAATAGGCATACATAATATAAAATTAGAGTCACCTGTGCAACCATTGGAGATGGGGTGCTATAAAATGACATGTTAGATGAACCACTATTAATAGATTGACAAGTAGCTCCTCCTAATATAGATGCTCCATGATGATATGCAGCAATATCCTTGAGACCTTGCATTTGTTTGAGTTGCCTTGGATTCCCTTCTTCCGGAATACAAGATCTGGGAGCAACTTCATTGCTATCTTCAGGTGACATATGAGAGTTTGGAGAGGTTGAACAATCCGGGTATTCCTTTTGTATGCAAAAAGCAGCTGCTTCACCAAAAACTATACTTGCTTCTTCAGCAGCACCTAGAAAATAGTGTAATGATAATAATGACGAATGAGAGAATAAGAAAAGAACATTTATAAGATTTACACTAGAAAACAGTCATTTAGTAATCAATTTGCACTGGTTTCTGGCCATGTCATCTTTCCATTAAGTCACTTGACAGATTCAGCATTTGTTATGTCATAAGCAGTATAGTAAGGAAGAATTTTTTTTAAGGCCCATTACTGTTGAGTTTTTTCATCTAGCACATGAAAACCATGACAATAAAGTGTGTCTAGCGCTCCATTACCAAAACAAAATGTATAAACAATAAGTACCTCATTACCATACCATACTGCTTAAAATGACTGTGTTAGCTTTCTTATTTTTTTAAAGTTAAAAATAATTTCTTGGAAATGGGAAAAATGCATTTTAAAATTAAGCAAGCAGCAATTTAAACTAGTAGGTTGTGCCAATTGCTTCATCAAGTATGCTCTGTCATTGGGATTCAAGTGCTATCATCTCACATTACCTAATATACACAACTCCTCATATGCAACCCACATTAGAGGATCCATTGACAGTGCCTGCTTGAAATGTTGTATGGCACTTTTCCTTCTGTCAGTGCATCTGAAAAGGTAGACTAATTATTAAAGGGAATATAGATATGAAAATAGTATGAACTAAAGCCAAGACAGGCATTGAAAGACAATTCGATGGAAACCAGTCACAGAGGACCAAATATTCACTGAACATACCAAATACTTGATGGGAATCAACCACCAAATGGAAACCAACGCTGTGATGTAAACATGCAACCATTTGACAAAGGGATGCGCCAATAGGGAGAAGCGAGATTATCTAAATATTATAGAATCCTATGTGAAATTATTAAGTGTAGCTAGAATGCTAGGGCCATTGTTTGGTCACAACTGTTTGCTCTGCACTGTATACCACTATAGCCCGCTATTCATCACTATGTTCAAGGGAAGATCATATAAGTACAACTCTTCTTAGCTTCTTGTACATACCAACGAAAAGTTCAAATTGTTAAGAACAACAACACTAATTTGGTGTCATTGTTGAGTATATGTTATGTGATTTTGCAAAATTAGTTAGATTATTTAATTTATAATTATCAAAGAATATATATATATATATTGGGGCGGAGGGGCAGTCAACATTGATATGAAGACAGTTCAGCAACCTGTAAATGAGCCCTAATAGATAATGACCAGCTGCACCATTTGGAACCTACATAGTAAGAAAAACGTAATTAACAAAATCATTAACCTTCTCCCAGAAAATGCACCAACAAACTATAGTGAAAAGCAACTTGAAACAGAAGGGATATGTCAACTTATGTGAAAAATGAATCAATAGTAGCAAACTAGACTTATAGTACACAGTTGAATAACAACGATAAAAAACTAATGGACCCCAATACCAGAAGGCTTCTTGCTATGAGAAGGTATGAGAGAAGATCATTATATGCAGAATATGAAAGATAATAAATTTAAAATTCTTGGGCGAATACAATATGGCCACCTATTTATTTTTATAATTTAATAATTAGGAGATAACCATTAATCTAAAATACATTCTAAACTGTGTTTTATACCTCTGCACTAGGGTCGTTGATAGGACATAATGCTGCTTCAGCTTCAGTAAGAAGATCCATATGAAAGCATGATATCGCAAACAAGTACCGTGACTGAGCCATTTGGGAGCCTTCGAGTAATAAATAGGAAAAATAACGTGTCAAGATAAATAATAAGAAGCACTGCTACAAAATGACAGCAAGTAAAGGAAGTGAAACATTATATTAGAAGCCAATTAAATTGGCGAAAGAAAGGGTGGTGATATGATATTTAAAAATAATAGGACATAGCTCCAAAACTGACTTAAACGTAAATAACTAACTAAATAAAGGGGAAAAATACCCTTTAAGATATGGTATGCACAATAAGCTTGATTGCTCTGCAAATAACAGCCAGCTAACAATTGCAAATTTGTCTGCATTAAACAAACACAATTACCAAACACTGACGAAGAAAGTTAAAAAAATGTCCTTTAGCAAGTGATGTGAACTTAATAAATTGCCAAATAAAGGGTGCAAACAAACTTCATGAGCAAGTAATAGTTAACAATGTTATAAGGGTACAAAGATGTTAACTAGGTATATTCCAACACAAGGATCAAAGGCACCATTGGAGATATTAAATCATCTAGAGATATGATCAAATTATAATATATAAGTAGATGCAAACCTCACCTAACCACGTTGATTTTGTGAAGTTGAGTTAGATTTAAATTTCACTTTTTTAAGATAGTATCAAGGTCATTAACAACTTATCCCCTAATGAGATACTAGGCCTATTGTGCCACCCACTATTAGATCCTCTCTCTATTCCCACATTTGATGTCTTCAACATGAAAAGACGTAATCCCACATCGTCTAGAGATATGATCAAATTATAACATATAGGTGAGTGCAACCTCACTTTACTAAGCTAGTTCTGTAAGGTTGAGTTAACCTTAATTTCTACCTCTTTAACCCTTTGTTCACTTGAATGGATTTGAGGGAGAGTGATTGGTGGATTTGAGAGATAATAAATTTTTTTGTTGTTTATTTGAGTGAATTTGGAGGTAAGTAAGAGTGAATTTGGAAGTAACGTTTGTGAGAATTAGTGTAGGATTTGATTGATGTGACAGATTAAAAAAATTTACTTCCAAATCCACTCTCACCTACCTCCAAATCCACTCAAATAAACAACAAAAGAAATTATTTTCAAATCCTCTCAAATCCATTCAATCACTCTCCCTCAAATCTATTCAAGTGAACAGAACCTAAGAGACACATACAAAAACACATGTACCTTAGCTAAAAGTACAACAGATGACTATACATAATACATATCAATTCAGAAAAACTTCACCAACATGTGTAAGTTAATAATAAAACATATAATATCAAATCTTAAATATGGACATCTTCTTTCCAACAGATCTGCATGATTCACATTTGCTGAAAATGAAGATAATTAACAGCAGGTTGCATTATGTTCAGGGTAACAAGGGATTTTTCTTGTCAACAGATCAAACCATTATCTAGCCCTAAACTTAAGCTTAAATTCTGCAAAAAACCTTCATGTTACACAAGCAACCATTGCAAGTCAAACAGTCAAACTAAGTAGTCGCGTACAGCTCTTACGCTTAGCTCTTCAGAGGCTGTATGTACACCACCCGACCAACATCTATTGGCCAACTAACCAAGTCCCGCTTGTGACTGTCTGAGGGTGCAGCCAATCAGCCTCTCCTTCTTGGTCTCACAGATGACCAATACTTGCAAAACCAATATGACATAACTGTTGACAAAACACTCACGCATTGCTAATGGGAAAATGATATAAGAACATGAAGAATTGTTGAGCCCTGCCCTTGCGGGCCCAGTATAATGGTCTCTACGACCTTCCTGTGAATCTAGCAAAAGGAAAATGCTAGAAGCACGTAGAATTCATGAGAAGTATAATAGTCTCTAGAACCTTCCCATGATTCTAGCAAAGGCACAATTGGCACCACTCCCGAATGGCAGGAACGACATACTTGCTGAATAGGCATCACCAACAGAGGTCAAAAATTGTAGACCTTACTGAGCTTCTAAATTAATACCAAACTTTAGGAGTCTCTAGCGTGAATAAAAGTCAGTGCCAAAATTTCTAAAGCCAGGCTACGATAAAAAAAACTAGAAAACCTTTTTAGAGCTTCTTTACTGAAAAAAAAAACTATATTTCCAGTAAAAAAAAACTCTTTTAACTAGTGTCTATAGGGCTTACAAACTAAGTATCCCTCTTCCAGTGACACGGCACAAACTCACTCCAAATTTTGAACCCACAAAAACCACCCATGTTTATCACTCTAAAGAAACCTATCAAACACTCAAGGAACTTCAAACCTGAATTAAATCACTCTATTAACGCAACAAAATTAAAATAAAAGCAAATCAAAATCTCTCAGGACAACAATACTCTTTGAGAAACTTCCACAAACGAATCGAATCGAACAGCTAAAGAAACCCTAACCGAAGCCATCGATCTCGAAGCACAGGCAAACGCAACAAAATAAGAAAAAAGAGTCAAAAAAAACAATTGAAGCTCATCAGGTTCGTAGGCTTTAGCAACTAATTTTTTTTTCGTCTAGGTTTTGTACAATAATTTTCTAAGAAACCAAACAAGAACTACGAAAAATAGTTCAGCGTAGTGCTGAAAAGAAGAGAAAATGCAGCGAAACACCACCTCGGAGGGAAACTGAGCACAAAGACGCTGCGAGATGAAGATGGCGTTGGAGTGCAGGAAATGGCGAAGACTCTTCTGCACGCAATCCACAAGTATGGCTTCCATGGTTTGCTTAGCAAAGTTCAATTTTCTTTTTTATTTTCTCAGGACGCTAAGAAGAACGGGAATGGAAGAACATAACCAACGCGAGTGAGAGTGGGGATTGGCTGCTGTGATTTGTTTTGTTTTTGGTTTAAATTGGAGGTCTCACGTGTTCGCTCTCTTTTTTGAAATTCAATCACGTGATAGGACATCATCCAATACTGTCCCTTTTCTGGAATAAAATGCTGTGTTGGAAAGATTATAATGATAAAAATAGAAAAATAAATAAAATAATGAATTAGAGGTGGGGAACAATCCACCTTGATCTAATTTTTATCCAAGTCAATCCATTAAAAATTCATTTTTTTAATTCAATTCATTTATAATCTATTTTATTAAGTATGGATAATCTACATTTTATAAATTTTTATTGAATCTCCATTGAGTCTAAATTTTCAAATATAAAAAATCTAAATATTCAAATTAAATTTTAAATATAAATTTTTAGTTAGGTTAGGCTAAAGGTCGAGATGGATTGGACCAGATCAAAAGTAAGACAGATCAAACACAAGGTCGAACTAGATCACTCCAAGCAGAAGGCCTACCCGAGCTGACACAAACATGAGGTCAAAGAAGGTCAGTCCGGGTTAAAGATTGAGATGGGTCGATCCAGATTAAAGGTCGAGACAACCCAAATCGGACTAAAGTAGAAGGTCGAGTCAGTCTGTCCCAGGTTGAAGATCGAGTCAGGTCGGTCTGATCAGAAGGTACAAATGGCCTACCCAAGACAAAGGACGAGACGGCTCAACCTTGTTTAAAGGTCAAGACGGACATCTCCTGGTCGAAGGTCGAGATGGGCCGACCTTGTCCATGAGTCGAGATGGGTCAGGATAAAGGTTGAGCCTGGTCAGCCCAGATGAAAGGTCAAATAGGGTCAACTCAGGTTGTAGCTTTAGACTGGTAAGCTCAAGCCAAAGGTCGAGATGGGTCAGCCCGAGCTGAAGGTCGAGTTGGGTCGCCCCAAAAGCAAGGTCGAAACGTGTAGAACCTAATTGAAGTTTGAGACAGGTCGACTTAGTCCAAAGGTCAAGAGGGGTCGTCCCGGGCTTAAGGTCGAGACGAGCCGACCCGGGCTAATAGTCGTGACAAACCAACCAGGGTGTTTCGGATGTGAGGTCAAGTCACTTCAACCACCTGCACAATTTCTCCTAAGATGTCGCTCGGTAGTTGCTCTCTTAGTCCTTCTCTTTGTTCCACCGTTCGGAGGTGTACCTGTCAAAAGTTCTCTAATGCTTAAGTTAGTTAATTATCTGTACGGGAGTTCAACGTGATGGTAATAAATGCACAGTAAATGTGATCACCTACCTCTTACCTTTTACCTATATTTATAGTTTTCGACATGGGCTTAAGATTAGTAAAACCTTAATTACGGTCCAAATGCAGCCAAATACCTCTAATCATTATTTACCTTAATCTTTGTAGGAAAACTTGTTGATTGACTAAGGTCGGACGTTTCTGTTCCTGTACGTCTGGTCTTACCGTTTGGTTCTACCATGTCCAATCATTGTTTAACTGCTTCTTGCTCTCTAGGGTCGTCCGGCTAGCTTGATGTGAGGTAACTATGTGGTCGTCCGTCTATACGGTACATAGGACAAAGGTCAAGACGGGTCAACCTAGGCCGAAGGTCGAGATAGGTCATATTGTGCTTGGTGATCATTAGGTTCTAGTGATTCAACGATTGTTGTAGCCTCATCAGCACTATTCTTCATCATGGTACCTCATGTTGATGCGTCTAACAACATTCTGGTTTGTAGTCTTAATCCACTATAAAACATGTTGAGTTTACCTACTTCATCGAATCCATGGTTGGGACATTTTTTATTAAGACGTTTTATCGTTCCCATGCTTCATAGAAGTGTTCATCTAGTATTTGGGAAAAAGTTAATGTGGCAGCCTTAACACTGATATATGTGGATGGGAAAGAATCTAGCTAGAAACTTCCTCTCCATATCTTCCCAATTGGTCAAGCTTTGATTTGAGTGATATTGTAACCAAATTTTGACCCTTCCTGTTACTGAAAATGGAAACAACTTGAGGTATACAACTTCCTCATCATAAGAATTTGTCCCTAATGTTCCACATAATTCGTAATGTGGCCAAATGATTAAATCGATCTTCTTAGGGTAATCTAGCAAATTGATTTGTTGTGGTGAGAAAAAGTAAGGAAGATTTCATCTCCACTCCTTTTATTGGCCTTACTATACTTAAGAAGTAGTGTGTCCCTATTTGTTGAGTGTAATATCCTAGTAATCTCTTTTGATTATTATTAGCAGCTATTTGATTAGAGCAATTTACCACAAAATCAAAATATGACTCTACAGCTTCAGTCTGCAGCTGTAGTGGTGGTGTCAAGATTTTTCTCTATTTTTGTTCTTGTTGTTGTGTTTTCTAAGTGTTTGTTCTACCTCTGGATCAAATAGCATAACATGTATTTTTCTTCTTCTTTGCATACACAACGACTAAAATAGTGGTGAGCAACGTTAAAGCACAAAGATTTATGTAGAAACATTTTTGAAAATCAATGAAATAGTAAAAAAAAATTAAAAACGAAAGAATTAGGAATGAGTTAGCTTTTCTACACTTAATTACAAATTTGTACAGTAATTAATCTGGTTTAAACAAAGATTTCTTGACTCAAATCTCCAGTAACATAGCCAAAAACTTGTTCACGTTGATATTCAAACCCAAAATATTTTAGTAAGTATATTGGGTTGTTGTACTAAAAGTGTCGTATCCACAAATATTTGGCAGAAACTAAAATGTTTTAATAAGTTTGATCTATTGTAAAATGATTTAGGTCTAGAAAACATGTTTGTATTTTGTTAGAGCATTGTAGACTTAGCTTTGGAACTCTGTTTAAACTACTACATAAGTAACTTTATATGATTGAACCATGTTGAAGCTCAACTTCACATATTTTCCCTCTCTTACATTAACTCTAACTCCGTGTATGAAGTTTCAGATGATCAAGTTTTGGGAGTTCTCTTCAATGTAACTCTAGGTCAATGTCTGGCACCTAGACCTAGTATATTTTCTACTTCTTAGTTTGAAACTTGTCAATGACTGCATATGACTCATGTGCATTAAGATTACTCTATTTCAGTTGCACACACTAGATCTATGTCTAATATCCAAAAGCCCACAGAAAAATTCATTGGACCACACAACTTAAGACAACTTTCACTCAATCTTAAGCCAGTTAGAAAAGATGAGTGATCAATTCATCCAACAACAAGTATAAATCAATTAACAAACTTTAAACCAAAAGAAATCATTCATAAATGGAAGGTTTTACCGAATACAAGAAAGTTCAAATCTATTTACATCTTTGATCCAACACAAGAGAGATTTAGCTCCTCGTAAACGATAGGAAGAAGTATAAATAATGAAGAAGATACATCTCGTAACCCTCTAAAGATATTCTATTAGTTACAGAGGATATTGGTGAAGAGTCTCTCTTTAAAAGTACCCTAAAAGTGTCTTAACTGAAGTCCCTTTTTTCTGTTTTTCCTCTCTCTTTGAAATTTGTCCAAGGTGTTGATATTTATAGATCTTGATAACACGGCTAAAGCGGTGGTCTATGGCTTCAGAATTGAGGTTTCCTCCCTTACTGGGTTTCCTTTGTGGCTTAAGTATTGATATTCTAGATTGAAGTTGCCTGATGTTACTTAATAATAAAGGACTCTTTATGGCTTAAGCATGAGGCCAATGTTTGAGGAAACCTTCTTGCTTTGGTTTTCTTCATGGTTCATGCCCTCAAAATGACACTACAATCATGTTGTGACAGATTCTTTCAAAAGTGTTTAATTTCTTCTTCTTTTCTTCAAAATACAAGTATGACTCTTTAAATTCGTATGATTTTTCAAACAAGTAAAATTGGGGTAGTTAATATGGATTTTACACACAATCAAAGCAAGATAAGTGCTAAATTATCATTGAAATTTATTAATACCAAGCATTTATCAGGTAGTAAACTTCTTTTCGTAATTACTTGTCACACCCTATACAAATTGTCAAGTAGAAGTGATTAACAAAACTTTATACCAACTTCTTAGTTGCCTAATTTCAAAAGATCTGGAAAGAGTGGGAAACACACATACCTCATTGAGTTTACTTCATATCAGAGGAGTTCATATTACTAATCCCCCAACCACCTTTTCAGATTGTTTATAGGTTTAATTTTTTAACCCTTCTCAATTTATTTTTTATTCTCAGTTCGAAAGACATGATGTATACTGCTGCAAATGAGAAAGCAAATTTTGTTAAGAATTTACACGTCAAAATCAAGAAAAGAAACAGAAATAAAGGTGAAAAATATGCCAGCAATGCTAATAAAGGAAGAAAAAACAAGGCTCAAATAAGGTAATTAAATATAAACTCACTGAAGAAAAAATATATTTAAAAAGAAAAATAAAACTCGAGATAAAAAGAAACAATATATGAACAACAACTTGAATTTTTCTTATCTTTTCCATGAGAGTGTTTTAAATTACATAATTTGAAAATACATTTTAAATTACATAATTTAAAAATTAAAAAATGTATTCAAATAATTCAAAATACATTTTTTGTCTCTTATCTTGTATTTCAAATTACCAAATCCAAAATAAAGAAAACAGTGGCCCAACAGAAGGCCCAAACCTGTGGCCTAGTATCGAGACTTAAGTCTCTCCTTTGCAAAGTATCTTTAGAATCAGAAAGTGGCTGAGAACGTTGAAAGCTTCAAATCCCGTGTGCTCTGCAAGGACGATGCGCGACAGAGACACTTGGATGTCCGTTCCGGTCAGTTTGATGGTGAAGGAAAGTATTCCGGCGAGATGGTCATGGGTGGCAGATCAGAAGGAGATCGGAAGAAAAGAAGATGCACGGTAAAGGTATGTAATCTATATTTGAGAGAAAAGTAAAATTGCTGTTGTTATTTTCTTAATTTCTTCTACACCTTTTGTTTCTGATACTGGAAGCCCTTATATAGGGTTCCGGTAACACCAAAACAGAAAACCCCAAAAATAGAACACCCTAGAAGCAAAATTACTGTTCAAATGCACAGTAACCACTAACAGAACAATAAAAGACTCAACGGAAATAACAAACACAATTTAATATCCTCCCCTCAAGCTGGATGGTGGATGTTCACCATTCCAAGCTTGGGAATAATCGACTTAAATCGAGTGCGATGAGGGAATTTTGTGAAGACATCAGCAAGCTGTTCTTCTGACCGAATAGGTAGTAAATGTAGAAACTTGGCTTGTAT
Organism: Vigna umbellata; assembly: GCF_029865625.1. Taxonomy (NCBI): domain Eukaryota; kingdom Viridiplantae; phylum Streptophyta; class Magnoliopsida; order Fabales; family Fabaceae; genus Vigna; species Vigna umbellata. The sequence goes on along the minus strand of NC_142173.1, from coordinate 16,709,335 downwards.
CTTCTCACGGACAACGTGACAATCCAACTCTATATGCTTGGTGCGTTCATGAAAACTTTGGTTTTGAGCTATGTGTCTCGCAGAGTTGTTGTCACAGTATAAGACAGCTGTAGCAACCGGTGTGACTTCGAGGTCTTGAAGGAGATAATGCAACCATTGCATCTCACAAACTGTAGCAGCAAGAGCCCTGTATTCCGCCTCTGTAGATGATCTCGAAACCGTACTCTGCTTCTTTGATCTCCAAGAGACGAGAGATTTTCCTAGGAAAACGCAATAACCTGTGGTTGATCTCCTTGTATTAGGGCAGGTGGCCCAGTCAGAGTCGCTGAATCCCTTTATCTGTATCTCCGAATCAGAAGCAAAGAAAAGTCCTTCAGATGGACTTGACTTAACATATCTAAGTATATGTTGCAAAGCCTGATAATGATGCTTGGTTGGTTCCTGCATAAACTGACTCAACAGGTTAACTGTAAAACATAGATCAGGTCTAGTGTTAGTAAGGTAGAAAAGTTTTCCTATTAGTCTCCGATAATCACTAGGATTATCCATGTAATCCTCTGTCTTGTATAATGAGTTGTTGTTGCTCAAATATGGTGTAGAACTGGGTTTGCTTCCAAGCATCCCTGTTTCCTCAAGAATATCAAGCGCATATTTTCTTTGGCAAACGTGTATTCCTTTTCTAGACCTAGCAACTTCAAAACCAAGAAAGTACTTAAGTTCTCCCAGGTCCTTAATGTGAAATTGGTTGTGTAAAAGGGTTTTTACCAAACTGATTTCTTTCATTGAATTTCCTGCTAAGATAACATCATCAACATAGACAAGTAAAGCTGTGAAGTCTGTGTTAGTTCTTTTGACAAATAAAGAGTGATCTGATTTAGACTGATTGTATCCAGAAGAAATAAGAAATGAGGAAAGTTTATCAAACCATTGTCTACTGGCTTGTTTCAAGCCATATAAGGACTTAGTTAACTTACAAACTTGACCTTTATTATCAACATTTAAGCCTGGCGGAGGATCCATATATACATCTTCATTCAAGTCTCCATGGAGAAAGGCATTGTCTACATCAAGTTGATGTAGAAACCAATTCTTAGAAGCTGCAAGAGCAAGAAGCATTCTAACAGAAGTAAGTTTAGCAACAGGGGAAAATGTGTCTAGAAAATCTATACCCTCTTGTTGGGTATACCCTTTGGCTACCAACCGAGCCTTGTATCTTTCAACACTACCATCAGCTTTGTGTTTGATCTTATAGACCCACTTGCATCCAATAGATCTCTTTCCCGGAGGAAGTTGAGTCATGAACCAGGTTTTATTTGCTTGTAAAGCTTGAATTTCCTTTTGCATAGCATTGATCCATTCTGGGTTGTTCTTGGCTTGTTCATAAGAACTTGGTTCTTTATTATTAGTTATAGCAAGAGTATATCTTAAGTGCTTGTCAGATAGATTTTTGTAAGATAAAACATTTGTTATTGGGTAAGGAGTACTCAAACCATTTTTGACAGTCAAGTATGTAGATGGAGATTCATCTCCTTCTTGAATATAATTCTTCAAGTATTCTGGAGTTTTTCTAACTCTGCTAGATCTTCTGTGAACATTTTCTTGCTGCTGTTCTGTGGGATTTGTGTCTTCATTAGTGGAAGTATTGCTTTCTGTCGAGTTTCTACCATTTGAATTACTTTGATCAGGATTCTGGTTCTCTCTTTCATCCTCTGCAGATTCTTTCTCATTCCTGGAATTAATATTATCAAGGAAAAACATATTTTCTTCACCACAATTACCACTATCTTTCCCTTTCTGTTTATCTCTATATGGGAATACATTTTCATAGAAACAACATTTCTGCTTATGATTATCTCTCTACTATTGATATCAAGGACTATATACCCTTTCATTCCACTCTTGTATCCTAGGAATATTCCTTTCCTAGCTCTCGGATCAAGCTTGCTCCTATTGTTTTCTAAAGTAGATGCAAAACAAAGGCATCCAAACACCTTTAGATCAAGATAGGTGGGTGAATCATTATACAAGAGTTCAAAAGGTGTTTTGTCATTGATAACAGGAGAAGGCAATCTATTTATTAAAAAGACAGCATGAGATAAAGCATAAGACCAATAGGTGTGAGGGATATTTGATTGAAAGATTAAGCTACGAGTAACATTCAATATGTGTTGGTGTTTTCTTTCAACAACAGAATTCTGTTGTGGAGTTTCAACACAACTTCTTTGATGCTCAATTCCATTAGAATTATAAATAGCAAGGCAATTAAATTCAGGTCCATTATCAGTCCTAATAATTTTAATTGTTTTGTTAAATTGAGTCTTGATTTTCATGATAAAAGCCTGCAAAAGATCTCTGGTCTGACCTTTGTTATTCATTAGAAAGGCCCAAGTGTGCCTACTATGGTCATCAACTATGGTAAGAAAATATTTATGCCCATGAACAGAAGGAGTAGAAATAGGACCCCAAATATCACAATGTATTAAATCAAAACAGTTAGTAGACAAAGTATTGCTCTTAGGAAAAGGTAATTTGTGTTGTTTAGCATAGTGGCAAATGTCACAAGTATTGTCAGCGGAAATTTGAATATAGGGAACAATTTTACACAATTTCTCAACAACTTTGTGTCCAGGATGGCCTAGTCTACAGTGCCATAGACTAACACTTTCTTGTTCATAGGAAAATATACAACTAGAAATATGGTTCCTTCCAAAAGTCTGCAAGTGGTAGAGTCCATTGCACACACTAGCATATCCAATCATCTTCAATGTAACATTGTCCTGAATTTCACACATCTTAGACGAAAAGGTAAGGGTGCAGTTTATGTCTCTAGTTAGACTTTGAACAGATATGAGATTAAAACTAAATTCAGGTATATATAAAACATTAAAAATCACAAATTCCTTAGTGAAATAGATGGTCCCTGCATACTGGGCAGTAACTAAAGAGTTATTAGGTAGTTTTACAGATATGGGGTTGATTTTATAAAAGGTGGTAAACTGACTTTTGTCATGGGTCACGTGATCTGTGGCCCCTGTGTCTATAATCCAAGAAGTCATACCTTGTGTGTCCTCTGTGTTGGCTTTCTGTATTTGACTAACACTGTGTGATGGGCTATCAGCTTTGTCCAGCAGTTGTAGTATCTTTTGCATCTGTTCATGCGTGAATGGATTCTGAACAGCATTTTGCTGATTAGCTTGAGTTCCTGAGGAGGCAGAGCAAGCATTTGTAGAACCCCATTCCCTTTGTCCAGCATCAGTCTCACAGTTTCCGTCATTTTTCTTGTACCATGGTGGAAACCCATGCTTAGAATAGCACTCATCAATGGTATGATTCATCTTATGGCAGTGGGAACACTGTTTCCCATAATTGGGATTTCTTCCTCTTCCCCTTCCTTGGTTTCTGGGTGGATTTCCACGCCCATATGTTCTCAAATTCTGGTTGGTTTTCCATTGATTTTGTTTGTCAGTGGTGTTGGCTAGTATTTTCCCATCACCTTGATTATAATTTCCTTGCCTTTCTTGTTGTATAATAAGTGAAAACACTTTATTAATGCTGGGCAAAGGTTCCATGAGTAATATCTGAGTCTTGACAGTATTATAACACTCGTTCAAGCCTTTCAAAAAGCATATCACGTGCTCCATGTCCCTATATTTATGTGAGGCCTTAGATAGATCACAACTGCAAGGAACTTTGCAGTTACAACTGGGAATAGGCCTAAGAAATTCCAACTCCTCCCACAAAATCTTCAAATCGGTAAAGTATTGATTTATGCTTCGTTCACCTTGTTTTATAGAGTGAATTTCCTGAAGAAGGTCTGAAAGCTTGAAATGATCCCCCTTTGAAAATCTCTCTTTTAATTCTTCCCAAAGTTCTTGGGCATTCTCCACATAAATCACGCTCTCAGCTATTTGGGGTGAAAGTGTCTTGGTGATCCAAGATAATACCATCATGTTACTTCTTTCCCAAGAATCAAAAAGACTATTACTTCTTTGAGGCTTTGTGATCCCGCCATCTATAAATTTGAGTTTATTCTTTGAAAGAAGGGCTCTCCTCATGTTTCTACTCCAAGATGTATAATTTGACTCATTAAGAATCTGTGATATAAGGGAAGCGCCTGGGTTCTCCCCTGGATGCAAATAATAGGGACTGGTGGGATTGTTAGTTTGATCCGTAGTCTCCATGAAAGCAAGAATGGCGAAAGAAGCGGATGAGGAATCAAGAATTACTGATACGAGCAGCGGAAAACGTAGAACAGGTCCAAGACCTGCTCTGGTACCATAAAGAAAACAGTGGCCCAACAGAAGGCCCAAACCTGTGGCCTAGTATCGAGACTTAAGTCTCTCCTTTGCAAAGTATCTTTAGAATCAGAAAGTGGCTGAGAACGTTGAAAGCTTCAAATCCCGTGTGCTCTGCAAGGACGATGCGCGACAGAGACACTTGGATGTCCGTTCCGGTCAGTTTGATGGTGAAGGAAAGTATTCCGGCGAGATGGTCATGGGTGGCAGATCAGAAGGAGATCGGAAGAAAAGAAGATGCACGGTAAAGGTATGTAATCTATATTTGAGAGAAAAGTAAAATTGCTGTTGTTATTTTCTTAATTTCTTCTACACCTTTTGTTTCTGATACTGGAAGCCCTTATATAGGGTTCCGGTAACACCAAAACAGAAAACCCCAAAAATAGAACACCCTAGAAGCAAAATTACTGTTCAAATGCACAGTAACCACTAACAAAACAATAAAAGACTCAACGGAAATAACAAACACAATTTAATACAAAATACAATTTTGAATTATGTAATATGAAAATCTAAAAAGTATTTTGATTTATGGAATCCAAAATACATTTTCAAATTATGTAATCTTAGGAATATATTCTAAGCTAGAGAACACTAAGAAATATATTCTTATAGTGTCATAAAATTAATAATAATACTATGTATATATAACTTTAAACTTACAATATATACATAGTATAATCTTTCAAATTTATAACTTAAACAAAGCATTTTTACCATAAACATGTTAAACATATCCCTCCAAATAAATAAATACAACTTCAAATATATAAACATCATTATCAAATAAGAAAATTACTGTTACATCCTTTAATTTCACAAATTCTTCCTTTTTCCACTAATTGAAAAGATATCGTACTTCAACTTTTCTTTCCTACTTGTTTTCTACTTGTTGTTATGTGTTACCCACCCCATTGCAAATATTTTATTCATGCATGTATGTAACATTTAAATAAATGATTTTTTATTGAATTAACTTTCAAGTTTCTTATAAATTTAAATATTTTTATTTGAACTTATGTAATTTAATGTTTTTATTAACTAAGTGATTATTTTACCTTGTCTTGTTTGTTTATTTGTATGTGTTAAGAAATGTAATATTATGTGATTAAAACAAAACAAAATAATATATAATATGATTTTTTTAATTTTTTTTATTGAAAATGTGTTATATAATAAAAAATTGTTGTCGTTATTTGCATGATAATGAGAATTTTGTTTTTTCACTGTTGATACGGAAGTCATGAAAAAATATGACAATTTCGTTATTTAACATATGTTTAATTAAAATAATAAAATTTATTAATTATTTTGCATTAATTACAATATCTATAACCATAAAATCTCATATTTTTAACCGTAAATACAAGTAAGCAAATTGTTTATCTTATCCAAATGAAAAGAAATTAAACATGAAATACTTAGTTATTATAAAATATAAAAATTTTAAGTATTCAAAAATATAAAAATGTTTAATGAAGACAACAATCATATATATCTTTTTACTGAATTGACTTTCAATATATTTTGAATAAAGTCAATTTGGTCCATTTCATTAAATTAGCTTTGATGTAATTTGAAAAGGTCACTTATCAAAATCTAGATTTTTTTATCTTAAACTTATGTTTGACACATGGTATATTCTAAAATTTGACAAATGATACCTTTCATATTTTAACATAACCTATTTCAAAGAGTTAAATATAAAACTAAAATATATAACTAATATATAACATATTTTAGATTTTGATATTCCACATTTTTTAAACATAAATGATCAAATTGATTCTATTTAAGAAATATTAAAACTCAAATAAAAAAAATATGTAAAAGTTAAATATAAAATTAAATTTCTAATTATTTTTTTTATCATAAATTCAATAGTTTCATAAAACTTTTAGGTTGAGCAAGTCAACATAAATGTATTTAAATGGCCACGTGAAAATTTAAGCACCCCACCTACTCCTGTCTTATGTGTTTAATCAGTGATACATCCACGTATACATAGGCCACATGCAAAGTATACGATTTGATTGGTCTTATCAAGCAAAACCAAAAACGTCTCCGAGAACAAAGCGTGCGCATCATTTCATGTATCCTTAAAATTCAATTTTTGTATATCAAAACTAGTCTATTCAAGTTCGATTAAGACACAGTATTAGTGGAATATTTAATCGTGATTTAACTGATGTTAAATAAAGTAATAATAATTATAAAATATATAAAATAACCTTTGAGAAATATATATATATATATTCTAGTAATAATAAAACTAAAACTAACATTTCTTTAAACAAATGGAAATAATATTGTGTCAAGTACTTGTATATTGATTTATTTGGAGCATGTCAAATTTAGTCCGTAAGGTTTTCTAATACAACTTGACATTATAACAAAAAGTTTCTTACATTTTCTCTTAATTTTAACAACATATCAAATTTGTTGATTACAAATAAATCATGTTACAAGTAAAGAGAACTTAAAATAAGTTAACTCAACCTATCATTAATTAAAAATAAGTTAATTGAACTTTAAAATAACATACAAACTCTAGAAAAAAGAGCAAGAGTTTTGAATAGAGTCTGAAAAGCTTTTTGCAATAAGTTCTCGACGTTGTTTTCGAAAATTTTTAGAAACACAACAAAGAAGAGCAAAAATGAAAAATACGTTTTTATACCGATTTATTTTAACTAAATTAAGTTTAGTTTTCCTTTAAGCACTCTCTTAAGGGTTTCATTATCTTTGAAAAGATACATTGAATTTTATCACTCATTGTTTAGAATGAGTATAACCACTCTTGGTATAAGATAGTCCAATTGATTATAAACGTTTAACTCTCCCTTAGTTAAACAGCTAAGTATTTTAAATCACTTTTGATTATCTTAAAACAACAGTGTTTTTAAAAATAAGTAAAGATTGAAAAGCTCTTAGTGAAGATTTAGATCAATACAAAGTTTATCTAGAAAACTTGTCAAAAAAAATTTCTTTTTCAAAGAGGCAGATGACACAAGAGTAAGAGAATATTGGTAACATAAGAATATCTGCAATTATGATTTTTGTTTTCCTCTCTTCATGTGGTCTTCTTTATATAGAAAACTTTAAGAAAGATTTGTTACTTAGAAGTATTGACTTTGATGTAGGTGTGTAGCCTTTTGTACGAGTATAAATGTTGTGTTGCTTTTACAGAGGCAGATTGAACAGACATAAAGCATTGAGGAAACATTTTCAGAATGTCTTTATATCTCTTAACATTCTTTTGAATCAGCGCATAACTTTTTAATAAAGTATTTATTCTTTATAGATCTACATATATAAAGAGAAATGCTACGACAGACAAAAGAATACATTTAGATTTAAAACGTTAGACATTTATTATATCGCTTAACATGATGGGTGTACTATAATATTTATGTTGGTCTGTTTATCAAGTTGTTTAAAGTAGTCTATATTGTTTGCATTTAGGATATTGTCTAGACATAGATATCGTTTAATGCGTTATCCTAGACAGTAATTTTGATAGACAATATTTCGTTAGACACTTTGGTTAAATTTCAAAATAAAAATTATTAGACAATCTTGTCTTAACAATTAGTTCACTCATTACTAGTTGATTATATACTGATAGTTTTATGAAATTGAATTAGGTTTAAAGTCTTAATAAAATTGTCAAAGGATTGAACAACTCACTTTTAAGAGTTCTACCATACACATCAAATTTGGAAATTTAACAGCGTTTCACCACAATTTATTCACTTTTGAGAAATGGATACACCACTAATTCTAATGTATACATGGAAAAAGGCACAATGCAAAAGGTACCCAGGTTGAGATTATGATTTTATTCCAATAATTAAGTGCGTTGGAAACACATTGAAGATGCAAAAATCTACTTATTTGTAGTTTCCTTGAGATGTATCAAGTGTTCCCTAATTTTGAACCTAATTAAGCAGGCACTAAAACAAACTCAGACACATAAATGTGTTGAGAGAGCCATGTGAGTCTCAACTCAAGGAATCACTTGAGGAATTTTGGCCAGTGAAGCTTTAACCTTGTCCTCTGAGAATGAGAGGTCAACCATGTTACCTTGCAAATACTTTTCATAAGCTGGCAGGTCAAAATGGCCATGTCCACACATTGCTGTCAAAATAACCTTGGCCTCCCCGCTCTCTCTACAACGAATAGCTTCCCTAATGGTTGCAGCTATGGCATGAGTTGGTTCAGGAGCTGGTATCAACCCTTCAGACCTAGCAAACTGTATAGCACCTGTAACCAAAAAGACAACACTTTCATCCTATATGATCTTAATTTTGCTAAGTACGAATTTTGGATTCTCTACTGAGATTTTTTGTACTGACCTCTTTTGTGTCTTTAAAATATACTGAGGTACATTGATTTTGATGTTTTAAGATGTATTAAAAATCCTTTTAACATGCCAAAGTAGCGTATTTTGATCTAACAACACAAAAAAACTCAGCAGAGAAACTTGAGTCACTAAGCAAGTTATTATTGTGCCAAGTGAGATGAGAATGAGAATTACCTTGAAAACATTCTGTTTGTGGAATTGAAATTGCTTCCATTAAACCCAAGTCATAAATATGTGAGATCAATGGTGCCATACCATGGTAACGCAAACCTCCTAAAAATGATAAAAAATGTTAATACAAGGATATACACTAACAAATGTAATGGTAAAAAGACATCATCACATCCAGAAAAGAAAACCTATGTTGATTTTCTCCTTGGAAGTTTGTTAATACCATTAGTCCTTGAATTTATCAACTTTCTGACAAATTAATCCTTCTGTCATGAAGTTGAACCAAGTTGGGAACTAAATTTGTCTTAAAAGTTCATAGATTCATGCATTAAATTCTCATGAAGTTGACAAATTCATTCAAGGACCATATCTTAAAGGGCCAAATCAACACAAGCTACCACACTTCCAAAATTAAATTCTAGAACGGAAAACCCTATCAGCATAACATATTATTACCAGCATGAATTGGATCTGGAACAAAGTCGTGTCCAAGTGTGTGCATTTTCATCAATGGAGTCATTCCTGCTGTATCACCATAATCATATGCATACACCCCTTTTGTTAAGGAAGGACATGCTGAAGGTTCAACTGCTCTAATAACAGGATTGATTTTCTTATTGAGCTTCTCTCTAAGGAATGGAAAACTTAGCCCTGCAAAGTTGGAGCCACCACCAGTACATCCTATAATGACATCAGGGGTTTCACCAATAGCTTCCATTTGTTTGATGCACTCTTCTCCTATAACACTCTGGTGAAGCAAAACATGGTTGAGTACACTCCCCAAACAGTACTTGGTATCAGCACTTTTAGCAGCAACTTCCACAGCTTCCGATATGGCTATTCCTAAACTCCCTGGGCTTGATGGATCCTCTCGAAGCATTCTCTGACCAGCCTCAGTGATCATAGATGGAGATGGATGTACTTTTGCACCCCATGTTGCATCATCAACCTCCGATAAGGTTTTGAATCATAGGAAGCGCGCACTTGCCACACCTATATTTATAAACCACTCAACTAAACAACACAGTCTCATAATCTAAGCTACAATAACTCATGTGCACAATTCCATTATTTCCTTCAGAATCATTCAATTATTGCTAACTTTGTTGGCCTTGGACAAAAGTATTGAAGATAAACAAAAGATCAGAACAAGGGTCAAACAAGAAACGACCATTGATGATTGTTTTTGGAGTGCACAACTAATTTGGTGCAGTTTCAATTACATTTTTCTTGTTAGTTCTAAACAAAGATGCATGCATGATAACACAGTTACACCAACACTACCAGGAAATTAGTAACATTTGATTGAGAAAAACCATTAGTTCAGTTAGTTGAGTTCTCAGTGCATCCAACTCATACCTCACATCCAAGGCCAAATATGCTGCAAGCAAAGGCCAATGCACTTCCCCACTGTCCAGCACCAGTTTCTGTCACAACATTCTTGACACCTTCTTGTAAATTATACCAGGCTTGTGGCACAGCAGAGTTCGGTTTGTGTGATCCCGCTGGGCTTACTCCTTCGTACTTGTAGTAAATCCTAGCAGGCGTATCAAGAAGCTTTTCCAGCCTCTTGGCTCTAAATTCATCAGAGCAGATAATCCTCAGACAATTTCTCCAAGAGAAGTGCTAGAAACATACTATTTAAAACTCGATAGATAATAAAGTTAAATATGTTTTTAGTCTTAAACTTAAACACAAAATTAGAATTCATCCATTTTCCAAACATTGATACATTTTGGTCTCGAAATTTGATATATTTTGATCTAAAACATTAAAAATAAATGGATATATTCCTTCTAATATATTGATGTTAACTTTTTTTTTACATGTTATATAGTATTCTAGACATTTGAGTCGTTTACACGGTCATTCGAGCGCAAATATCAACATAAAACACCATATAACACTGGAAAAAAAAGTTAATGCCATTGACTTAAAAAGACTATATCTATTTAAAATTTGAGATTAAAATGTATCAAAGATATAAAGTTTGAGGATTAAAATGTATCAAAATCGGTCGATTTTAAATTTTGTGTATAAGGAACTAAAAAAAATTAACCACGATCCACAAAATTTTTGTGATTTTCAATAAATTTTAGACAATAATAGCATTTCAAATAGCTCCAAGGAAAAGCGATAGATAATCAAACCTAATGAGAGGGGTTGGGCGCCAAAGCTTGTAAACATCGAGAACTTCATCCGGTATGTCTATGAATCTGTCACTGGTTATCTCTTGTCTGATTAACTCATCAGGAAAAAGGGGTGACAAGTCATCTAGTTTGATTGGTTCAAAAGTCTGAGGATGCAACGGTGGAGGTGGCTTTATTGGAAGATCGGCAATTACATTGTACCATTGGCGGGGAATTCCGATAGATTTATCACCATCACCCAAAGTTGCTCTCACAGTGCAGCCACTTGAAACTCTCTTAGGGTGCATTGGCCTTACACTCAAAGCAAATCTCTGAGACCATTGCTTTCCAACTGAAGTTGACAAAAACAAGAACAAGTCATGAGCAATCCCAATTTGATTATATATACCATTTCACAATCAAATATGTAAATCTGAGTCTGACAGTGTATTGTGTCTGCACTATTTTAACAATAAAATATACAGTTGTTTGTCTTCGAATTGGATTTTTTCCACCTATAATAGAAAAATATCAGTTGGGTTCCCCAAATTTTTCATCGTATAAGACCCCATAAGCACAAAAAGCCTGAAAATTCGTGGAATGAGATTTGAGTTTAACTGGTTGTAGAAAAGTAATATACTTATCATAGAAAGCAAGAAGGAAAGTACCTTTAGAGTGGAAGCAGGGTGAAGGAGTGGAAGGTGGATTAACAGGGAAAACACAGTGAGACATCATCATCATCATCATCTATTTTTTTCTCTTCAGAACATGGAAAGCTAGTTACTCAATGTTGCAGAAGTAGAACTTTTACTCTAGCGTTATATAGTACTCTCACTGTAGCATAAGATCAAAAAAACACAAACCAAAAGTTGTCGGTTTTAGAATTTGAAAACGACGACTTGCCTCGTCCAGTAGTGCCGACACGTTGACAGCGATTTTGGAAATGACTTGACTTAAATTGTGCAAACCAAAAATTTTGTTGCCTTTGTGTAAAGATATTTTTTTCCTTTTTCATTTTCATGTTTTAACTATTTTCTTAAAATCCACCATTTTCATAATTACAATATTAAATGTTTTTCTTTTATTGAAATGGTATACTTTATCTGAATTTTTTTATAGAAATAAATGAATCAATTTATTTTTGCTTAATTATATAATTTATTTTTAATAATATTTTATGTAACATTCCATTTATTAGCATAATACAATTAAAATAAAATTTTATTTTATGACAATGTTGAGAGACATATTATTCAAACTATATTGTGTAACAGTAGAGTTATTGTAACGTGTCTAATCATAGATGAAAGATAAAATAATAATGCAATAAAATAAATTTATAATTTTAAAGAGGGAGATAAGGAACAAAATATGAAAAAGGTTAGACCTCCTTTGTTACTCTTCTTTCAAGCCATGTTATCAACCAAAACCCCATTTCTCAATCTTTTTTTCAATTTCTTTCTCCACTTTCATCCATTTCAAAATTGATAGCACCTTGAATAACTAAAGTCTTAAGATCATTTTGGATCGATTCTATTTCAAAATAAAGTAATTTTATTTTATATCTTTTTTCTTTGAAATATTTTTTTTCTTGTATGTAGATTTTTCTTTTGCACGTAACTTTCTTACACTCTAAGCAAATCTTTATATATGTATAATCATAAAATCATACTCTTACCGTTGATGAAATTTTTAGTGTATAGATAAAACAAACTTTCCTTTTAAGTTGTATAAAGAAAAACAAACAATGTTTTTAATTAGAAATGCTAACTATTGAAAATGGGAGATTGCGAGAAAGTTCAATTGAATGAAATTTTGAAGTTTTTAGGCATTGTATTATGTTTTATGTTGAAACCGACTTTTGGATATTGGAATTTTGTAGCGTGAAGAAAGGCTTAAATTGTTAGCCTATAGGATTTCACTGAAGAATGAATATAAATCATGTTTTATGAGCCTTGAGTAATGGATCAATGTAAAGTAGAAAATGGTAATGAGAGGATGGGCTGTGACTAGATTTTTTTGTTTCTAAACTGCATTAGAATTGAGTTTATACGATGAAATTATATCTATAAATTTTAAATATGTATTAGAATAATAAACTTTTATGTGTTTTTACTTGTTAAGCATATTTATAAGGATTTTCAACGAAATTATTGATGGATGTAATTTGGTATGTAATATTTGGCATGTGGAAATGCATTTAAATGGATGTTGTCATTTAAATGCATCCCTGTCTTATTTCACATTCTCTTTGATTTATTTTATTGCCTCTCTTCAAGATTCAAATCTAGAAGCAATCATATTTTTTCTTGTACAAGAGCATATCATCTGGCATTTATAATAAGGTTCTAGTTTGAATATTCTCTTTTATATTATTTTTATTTCATATTAAAAAAAACATAAAACATTTCTTGAATGTTTGTGGTATATGATTTTGTTTAAATTATGCATTTCTACATTTGATTTATGGAAATGATCTATTTTTATGTGTTTTTCTACATTTTGTAGTCATAATTAACTATTTAAATTGATCTTGCATAAGTTTTCGTGTTGAAGGCAATCTGTTTAGTTTTCTTTGTTTGTGTGTTGAATTTCAAATTGAAAGAAAAAAAAAAGAAAAAAAAGAAAGAATAGGGAATTTAAGTCCAAAGGAAACAAATATGTCCTAAAAGGAAAAAAAGAGTAAGGATCCAAGAGTGAAAAAATGTAGAGTTCAACACACAATTATTATGTTGCATTATTGCTTATAATTGTTAATTTATTGAATTATATTCGGTTTTTTAAGAGTCTCAGTGTAGTCTAGTTTAACTTTTTGTGGTAGTCGTATTATTTTTTATTTTTATTGTTTTATGTGTCTCTTAAATTTTTTTGAAGTTTTGTTTAGATTGTGCTTTTCTACATTTAATTTATGGAAATTATCTATTTGTATGTGTTTTTCTATTAATTGTAGTCATAATTAACTATCTAAATTATGGAAATTATATTCATTGTTTTAGAGTCTCAGCATTGTCTCATTTAACTTTTTGTGGTAGTCCTATTATTTTCTATTTTTATTGTTTTATATGTCTCTTAAAATTTTTTGAAGTTTTGTTTAGAGATTTGTATTTTCTTTGACCTCTTGAGTCAATATTTAGATCTCGTAATGTTTTTCATATTGATTTGTCATTATTGGAGTTCTGTGCCAAACATTAAAGGGAATTTGAGTGAAAAGATGTAAGAAAATACTTTAAAAAGAGAGTTTATAAGGATGATATACAACTAAAATTTATGTAAAACACTTAGAAGAGTTGTTATATATATATATATATGTATGTATGTATGTATATATATATATACATACATACATATATATATATATATATATATATATATATTATTACTAATATTTTCTTGCAGGACACGACTTCTTTCCAAAATAGTGATCCTCAGTCACCTAAGACTGTGACAATTATGGTAGTACTTGAGAAGCTTAACTTACAAATGACTCAAATGCAAAAACACACTCAACAGTAGTTTGAAAGACTCCAAAAGTCTAGCGCAAATGTGAGTGTGAGATTGGAGGGAGTGGAGAGAAGGAGAAGAAAACATGATGATTCATAATGATGAAAAGGAGCATGTTTTTAGACCAAGGAGGAGCCAAAAGGAGGAGTTTGGGAACCACATGCTTGGGATGGATAATGATGAAGAGGAGCATGGTTTTAGACCGGCGAGACCAAAGATGAGAGGAGTTTGAGAACAACACACCTAGAAGAGATAATATGTGGAGGAAAATTATAATCTCTAAATTTAATGGAGCTATTGACCCGAAAGCCTACGTGACATGGAAATGAAGCTTAACCAAATCTTCACCTCTTATGATTATGAGGATGATGATAAGGTTCTTATGACATCCTTAAAGTTTGAAGGCTATGGTATGAATTGGTGGAATACAATTACCATAGACATAACTTGAAGGAGAAGGTTGTTAATCTCTACATGGTAGCAATTAAAGGTAGTTATAAGGAAAGATTTATTTCTCCTTATTATTAAAAGAAGATCTTCAACAAATTATAAAGACTTACACAAGAAAATAAGAGTGTTGAAGAGTATGCCCAAGAAATGGAGGTCACCTTGATGAAAACTGATGTAGAAGAAACACCTATAGTTACAATGGCTAGATTCTTGAATGGATTAAATAGGGAGATTCAAGATGTGGTGGAAATACACCATTATGAGACTTTGGAGGATTTGTTTCACCAAACTACCAAAGTAGAACAATAACTCAAGAGAAGAAGCTCTCATAGGAAGTCTTTCACCTCATGAAGGGATAAGGAGAAATCTAAGAAGGAGGGAGCTACTTCATTTAATGAAAAAGAGTCTTTAAGCGATAAAGCAACTTTTCAATCTAATAATGATGATTCTTCACATTTTAGTTAAAAAAAATGGTTTAAATGTTTGGGTAGAGGACATATAAAAGCTAAATGTCCCAATAGGAGAACTATAATTTTGTTGGAGAATGGGTAGTACATTAGTGATCATTCCATTGGGGAATCATCTAGTAGTGACGAGGAGGATATGGAGTATGAAATACCACCTCTGATGGAGATCTTTTTATGGTTAGAAGGTTGTTGGGTAGTATGAATAAGGAGGAGGATGAGATTCAAGGAAGGAATATTTTCCATTCTAGATGTATGGTTATGGGAAATGTGTGTGCTCTCGTCATTGATGAAGGAAGCTTTACAAATGTAGTCAGTAAACAAATAATGGAGAAGATTGGTTTAGTGACATCTATACACCATAGTCCTTATGCTTTGCAATTGTTGAGTGAGGATTGAGAATTAGTGGTGGATAAGGAGGTGAACATTGCTTGCTCTATAGGTAAATATGTCGATTAGGTAGTATGTGATGTAGTACCTATTCAGGCGAGTCACTTGTTGTTGGGAAGGCCTTGGCAATATGATAAAAAGATAACTCATGATGGTCTAACTAATAATATTATTTATTGTTTAAAGAGAAAAAGGTGTCCCTAACACTTTTATCTCTTAGCACGGTTTGTGAGGATCAAATTAAGATGAAGTGAAATAAAAAGTAAGAGAGAAAATTCTAGAAAGAGGCAAGAAGAAGGAAAGTAAAAAAAATAAAGAATGGTAAAAGCCTTTTTTTAAGAGAAAAAGAGGTAAGTAAGCATTGGTTAAAGAAGAAACCTTATAACCTCTCATCCTTATACAAACTAAAGTGGTAAATCGAACTCGTTAAATGTTTTGTAAATAAAAATTTGAAAACTTATGAGAAATGAATATCTCATGTGAAATTTTCTTATAGTAGGGTAGTTCATTCTATTACTTGTATGTCTCCATTTGAGGTAGTCTATAGTTTTAACCCTCTAACTCCCATAGATTTGTTGCCTTTGCCTACTATTGATTCTATGACTAACGAAGATGGTTTTGCCAAAACTATTTTTGTTAGGAACTCACATAAGGAAGAGAAGACATAAATTGAAAAGAAGATAGAAAAACTGACTTCTAAGACTAACCAAAGGGAAGAAGAAGACAAAATTTAACCGTGAAGATTAGATGTAAGAAGAAGAGGTTTCCTTCCAAAAGTAAATCTAAGCTCTGCCTAGAGGAGATTACCACCGGACCCATGCTGAATGCTAAGGCTAGATTATACATTCATCAACTAAATATCATATGAATGTTGTTTATAAAATTCAATATTTAATTATTTTCTGAACCTTCAATTTATAAATTGTCATAATACATGCACATGTATTACAAGTATGACATAAGTGCAAACAAAAACACTTTGTGGAGTTAACATTAAAATAAAACTTAGATAGAGTTTTCTAAATACTTTTTATCTGAACATGATCCATATAAAACATAAAACTTGAATTCTAATCCTAGAAAAAGTAACAAAAGTACTTGTTTATTAGATCCTTACTCCCACTTGCATTTAACGTTGTGTATGTGCCTAAAGTCATATCTCAACACTAACTTCCCTTCTAGTGTCCTCAAACAAAAACTTTCCACTAACACATAGCATGCAAACCTTAGCCACTCACTCTGGTTTCTTGCCTCTTCCCTCACTCTCACCATCTTCTCTCTTCCATGACCATGGGCCCATCCTCCACCCTCCTGCACCCATCTCATGTGCTCAACAATTGCTGAACTCAAACCCACATTAGCCTTTCTCCTGTTGTATGGATCATATGCCCTAAACCAAAAGAAACCATCAGCATCACTGCTTCCATTCCTTGTAGCTTTAATGCCAGACACCATAACCATCTCTCTCTCCACACTCACATTCACAGCCACAACACCATCACCCCCTTCACTCTCTTCACTCCCACAAGAGTATACCTCTTCCCACCTTTGCTCAAGAGTCATGCTATAATACATGCACTTCTTCATCTGCTGTCTCATTCTTGTCCCATCTCTCACAAAAATGAATGGACAGTACCATTTTCCTACTGTCACAGGAGGTGAACGTTTTCTTGAGATGGGGAAGTTCAAATCTGGTAGCTGTTCCCTTAGCGAAGCATCAACTCCTAGAGCTTCACTCAGTCTGCATGACCTATATGAGCCTGAGATTTCCATTCTCCACCCTTTTTTCCTTAGGAATGAGGGGGGAATTCCATCAGGAGTTATGGACCTACCAAAGAAACCATCACTCTGGTGGCTGTGAATCTTGAAAATTTGGTACAAGTCCTTCAGATTGAAAGGCTTTGGCCTTTCATCATTCAACATGTCAGTGAAGCAACATGTCACAATGTCCCCCTCTCTTGAGCACTTGTATGCTTTCCTACAAAATCACACAATAGTTCCAACTTTGTCACTGTCAATGTTTTCACTGTACAACGGCACATGTTATCTAAGACATCAAACGTTCACTGCCCTCGGATAAATTTTACATAAACCAGCATTCTGGTTGCATCCAAGTTTGACAAAAAGGCCGAATAAGTTCAAACGAAACTCATTCATAGTCAAATACTCAAATTGCACGAGAAAAACCATCGTTTTTAATTTGGCTTTTTATCTCTTTTCTTGTTCATAATGTGAGAAAGATCATATATTTCCAAAACCACGCCTCATTACTCCTCTAAGAAGAATTAAGTGACCTTAATATTACAATTCTGACTTCAGCCTGACTAATTGTAAAACTGGTATAAATAATGAAGCAATTGTTTTGATTGCATCTTAAACTCAATTCAAAATTAGTTTAGCTGTCCAAATATATATATACACTGAATGATACTAAATTGTTAGTGTATACTGAGTATATAGAGAGAACGAAATCATAATGCAGTGATGTATACATGGTAACATACCCTTTATGTCTGCCTTTGGCTTTGATGACATAGTAGCGGTTGGAAGATAGAGGGTGATCAGGCACAGGTAGAAACCAGACCTTGGTGTTTGAAGTTTGCTGATACTCTGATGCATGAGTGATAGAGAAGATTTTGTCCTGAGGGAAAGGTAGCTTCTTCACCTTCTTATGCCTGCACAGACGCCAACAACACGTGTCTTCTGCTTCTGCTTCTTCATCTGTGATCACAAGATAACCTGAATATGGACCATCTGGTGGTGGTATTGAAAGAGTACTTGGAGATCTTCTATACATAGACAAAGGCCTAGTCACATACATCTTTCTTTTTTCTCACCTTTTCTCTCTATCCAACACTCACGACTCAACCAATGGAGAATTTATCACCATTTATCAGTTTCAGTTCCTTATGAGTGAAGATATGGAAATGAAAAACCACATTAAAGTTCAACAATGGATAACGTATCAATCATTAATTAAAGTTCATGTCAAATTTTCATATACCACATTAAGCCAGAAACAATTTGGCACCTCTATATATACTTCTATAATATTTCTGCTACTATACGTTTTGAATGGTAAAGATCAAAGACAATTAAAGTGGAAAAAACAAAGAATGCTGCTTTTACTTTCATTTATTGTCCACCTTTCTTTTCTTTTTCTTTTCACAAGATCAACCAATGTTGTTTTTTCACCAAAATGTTATTATCAATACCAATGTTTGCATTATTGTTGTGGAGTTCTACATTTATAATGAATTTGGAATGTATAGTGACAGTAGCATCACTAAGATTACAATAAAGAAAAAGGTAGTGGCACTGTATTTAGCGAAGCTTCAAGAAATTAGTGGACTGTGACGACTACTAGTGGTTCTTATCTTAACTTTCCAAATCAGCTTTTCCCTACTTTAATAATATCATGCATTAGGATGAAACATATAAGAATCCTATGTCATCTTATGTTTGTACAAAACATTTGCTATATTTTACGAAATCATCTACAGTGCAAGAAGCTACAATAGCCTTTGGTAGTGTTTTCTAAAGTTGCAGGAAACAACGCTGCAATATTTTTTAAAAGTAACTGCTCTCTACACTTTCACACCCATTTTATTATATGCTAATACTTTTTACAAAAATAAAGTATGAGTTGTGTTTTATTTGCGTAAGTAGAAATTATATTGTGATTGGTTTGTAAAAGATGATTTTTGGTATAACCATCTTTATTTTCAATTGAGTTCATAATTATTTTATATGTCATTATCAGATAAGTGTTATGACTTGGAAGATTCGGATTTGAAATATGTGTCATGATGAGGCTATTTCTTAACCTCATAAACTACTCTTGGTTGAATTAAAAAGCATTGAATTAGTTGAAATACATAAATTGCTATTTCCCTTGACTCAGCATTTGTCTCTTTGGATCCCTTGAAGTAAAAAGCTTAATCAACCAACTTAGCTTAAATAACTTGATTAAACACTTGTATATAAGTGGTTTAGTGATTGTTGTATAACATGCTTCTATAATTGAAGAGAAAATGAAAATAAATTATAAGTTGTTTCTATTACTATTACAAGTAATTGAAATTATGAAAAAATTTATCGAAGTAAGCTAAAAAAATTAATGAAAAATCGTGTCCCTTTCATAATTTTACTAAAAAATGTATACAAGTCTAAAATTATAGGCTAAAATGAGTTATATATTTCAAACCTCGTTTTTATTTTAAGTATTTAATCATTTTTTTCTTTAAATTGAGCACCTAATTAATTAAATAATTTTGTTTAGGCAAATATGTATTTATATTTCTTCTGATTTAGTTTCCTCGAATATTTATAATTTTCTTTTGATTCTTATTGAATATTATTATTTTTATCATAATAAATGTACCATATGGACCGGACGGTCCGAGAGCAACGAATACGGACCGGACGGTCTGAGAGCAATGCTAACACCAATTTAACGGCCGACATTTTTTCAATCTTTTTTACTCTTCTGATAGCATTGACGGACGGCTGAAATAAACACTCACTACACGCTACTCACTACACGCTGTGCGACTCGACCATTCATCCTTCCACTCGGATGAGTAATGACGGTATACCGTACGGACGGTTTGCGCAAGGCCGACTGGTCGGTAAACTGGGTCATTAAGACTAGGATCAAGGTAAATGGTGATTAGAGCCATTGGGCTGGAATTGGGTCGTGATTAACTTTTTACTAATCCCAAACCCATGGCGAAAACTATAAATACAGGTCAGAGGTAAGTGGTAGATAGGTTGCATTTACTGCACAATCATTGTTATTTTATTGAATCGCCACACGGTTCCTGTACTGACTTTGACATCGGAGAATTTTTTATAGGTTCCCCAGACGAAAGAGTGAACAACAGAGTTTGGAATGAGATCGGACGACTAGAAGACAAATTGTGAAAGAGTTTTGTGACTGAGCCCCAATAAACGAAACAATAACTAATATATTTTGTATCAATTATCTATTATAATATAATAGACTTAAAAGATTATCTGAAGTGAGACAATCTAACATAAAAGTGAGGAGTAGAACTTTCATCACGTGTAATATTAGAATAACTTAAAACAGAATGATTAATTTATTATGTATCTAATTTGAAGTAAAAAAAAATTTTGGTACTGATAACAGACAATGAAATCTTATTTAAGCCTAAACTATAAATAAATTCTTCTAATATGTATTATTTCCAATTTGCCCCTCATAATACACTCTGGTCCTTTGTTTCACCTAATAATACGTTAGGTCAGAATTTGTTACAAACCTCAATAAAACACTATTGAATTGGACTGCTTCTTCCGCACCTCTATACACTTTTTTCCTGCACCCCATAAAAAAATAATTTTGTTTTTTTCTATATAATTCAGAAATAAAAAAACTTTCTAATTATATAATTTAAAGTTAAAAATAATTTTTCAATTATACAATTTAGAAGTTAAAACAAATTATACAATTTAAAAATTATTTTTAACTTATAAATTACATAATTGAAAAGTTTTTTGATTTCATTGTACAGTAAAAGTCAAATGACTTCTAGATTATGCAATTTGGAAACTATGTATTATTTTAAGTCTTCAAGTTATTTTTAACTTGTGAATCGTGCAATGTAAAAAGCTCCGAATTGTACAATCCACAAGACATTGTTTACTTTCGGATTACAAAATCCAGAAAGGAAAAATGAGAAGTTTATTTAGAGAGGGGTGCATGAAGAAATGTATAGAAGTGCAAAAAGAAGTTGTCGAGACGTTTTGCACATTTTTTCCTGGATTGGGTTTGTTCCTGATATATGACTATGCTAAATTTCTAAGTGGGCTTTTTCTTTCTGAATCTCCATTATTACTAACTACATTCTAAAGGTATTATATATGTTCTAGAAAACTTGTTCCAATGAAGATTTCCAGAACCAGTAATTCAAAAGTTACCTTTATGAAAAGTAAAATGGCTATTTTCATAAATTATGGAGATGTAAAACAATTTCTTTCAACGATCAAGCACAAGCAAGGAAATGTTAATGTAGTTATCGATACTTTGTCTATAAGATACACCTTGCTTGTAACTTTGGAATCAAAACTTTTGGACTTTGATGACATAAAGTATAAAGTAGTTCTATAACATCTCTTTAATTTCTCTTTTGAAAACAAATATATTTGTATCCTTAGTCACTTTGGTATAAATAAAATTTTAAATATTCTGAAATAACATTTTTATCAGTCACATCTTTCAATTGTGAAAAATGTAATATTTACAACAAAGCCAAGTCTATAATTTTAGTGTCAGTCTCCCTGCACCTCACGGTATTCTTCCTGCACCTCCAAAATATATTTTAATTCCAATGATACCTTTCACAGAGAAACCGCATTTCGAAATGCGGCAAGTCCCTCCTGCACCTCCAATACCATTCACAGAGAAACCGCAGTTTGATCTGCGAAAAGCACAAACCCACCACCGCATTTCGATCTGCGGCTGCTGAGACAAACCGCACTTCGAAGTGCGTTAGATTTTTAGGGTTTAGTTTTTTAATTTTTTTATTAGGTTAGTATATATTTATTTTATTAGGTTTTATTTTTATTAGGTTAGTATAATAAATTTAATTTTTTATGTTAGTTGTTAAATAAAATGTTTTGTTTTAATATATTTTGAATTATTTTATTTGTTTGTTAAATTTTGTTGAATTTGTTATTTTTCAACATATTATTATTTTCTTAATATATTATTTATTATGTATTTAATTTTATTTAAGTTTTTTAATTTTTTATGAAATTGAAATAATTATTAAATTGTTTATTGAATTAAATAATAATTATTATATGTAATGTTAAATATTATTTTGGATTTAAATTAATTAAAACGCACTTCGAAGTGCGGTTAGGAAACAATAATTAAAATAGGAAACACACTTCGAAGTGCGGTTAGGAAACAATTAAATAGATAGGAAACGCACTTCGAAGTGCGGTTAGGAAAAAATTAATTAAATAGATAGGAACGCACTTCGAAGTGCGGTTAGGAAACAATTAATTAAATAGATAGGAAACGCACTTCGAAGTGCGGTTAGGAAAAAATTAATTAAATAAGAAACGCACTTCGAAGTGCGGTTAGGAAAAAATTAATTAAAACGCACTTCGAAATGCGGTATTAATTTTTGACTTTTTGTTAATGAAGGGTAAAACAGTAAAATTGGGGGTGCAGGATGAAAGCAGTGAGGTGTAGGAAGAATCACTCATAATTTTATCACACAGTTTATATACACCTAAATATATATATAATCCCTTTACGTATATCTAAATAATCAATTTATTGAATAAATGTAAACATTAATTCATTTATGCAAATATAGTACGTTTATAAGTTTAACTTTTTCCTTAACATTTTTAGAAATCCAATAAAGTCATAGGTAAACTTTTTCAAATATAAATTTTTATTTTAACAACATTTTCCTTTAACAACCGTTCCTAAAATAATATAAGTAAGAATATTATTAGTAAAAATTAAATCACTTTACCTGAATTTCAAAACTGATGAATATATTAATCTTCTTGTCCCAATGTTTTCTCAATACTAAAATCGAACTTCACGATAATAATAAGATTTTTCTCTATACTTAAAAAAGAATACATATTATAAAAGAATACAACTTAAAAAAAATAAACATAAAACTCAGATCTTGGATAATGACGTAATATACATTTTTTGAATATTTTTTAGAAGTACACTTTATTTGTCATTGTCTAATTTGATTGTTTTTCTAAAGATAATAATATATATAGTATACAGATTTCAATAAGTTTCTTTATTAAATATTTAATAAAGAATTCATTATCTTAAGTTTTTATGTTTTATACGGTAAAATTAGGAATTTTTGTTTCTAGTTAAAGAAAGGTACATTTAAAAATAATCACTTTTAATAAGAACAACTATTAAAGTTTAATTTTCTTAGAGGGTTATATTATTTTACATATTGTTGCAAGTGATTTAACTTCTTAAAAAAATATTATTTTAAAATTAAAACAATAAAAGTTAAATTGCATAATGATTATATTTTGAAAGGTTAAATATGTAATGAATAAATATAACAATAAAACATTAATTAGCAAAATAAATTAATGACTTTAGTAGTGACAAAATAAGGAAAAGGGGAAGTGTAAAGAGAAATTTTAAATAAGGACAAAACTTGTGAAAACCAAATATTGTAATGAAGTTTGCAAAGAAAAGAGACAAATATAATTGATTTTTCCCTAAAAAATTTAGTGTTATGAAAATTGTAAATTTCTGTCCCCAGATGATGGACACATACAGTTTATGTGTTTTGTTTAAAATTTTCATTTTTTATAAATTAGTCATAAAATATATTTTCATTTTAGTTTCTTAAATTTTCAGAAATTAATTCTTAAAAAAAGTGGTGGCCCATTTCAGACAGTTATTTTTTCAGGATTGATTTTCAAAAAACAACTTAAAAACTAGAAGATAATTAGGTGACTAATTTTTGCATTTCTTTTTGAAGGATAAGAAAAACAACTGTGTGAGAGACTAAAAAATACGTTTAATATTTAGAAATATTTCTTGTAAAAAAAAAGAATTTGACAGAACGAAATTTTTGCAAAAGATCAAATTGTTATTAAAACATGATTATTTATTTAAATTAAAAACATGTCTTCCATTTTATGAAACAAGGAAGTTCATCCCAATCACCTTTTTTGCCTTTGCTGTGGATTCTTTCTCTGTTCTCAGATCTCACTCACTTCCTTCACCAGAGCCATAGTTCTTGACACCGTGGTTCGTCTCGCCGAGGTTCCTTCTTCTTCTGCTTCAAGCCTCTTCACAGATTTTTAATTTCACCTTTTTTTCATATTAATCTATACTATCTATACAAACTCTGTTCATTTTTCTCCATACCCATAATCGCTCCTGCCCCTTGCTCTCACCTTGGGGTTTAAAGCTTGATGTTTTTCCCTCTCTTGCTTACTGGGTCGTTTTAATTTGCACGCCACTCCGAATTTCATTTCCCTTTTTCAATATGGATTTTGAATCTACGGTTTTTGTTTTGGCGTACATTTGCATTGGTGATAGCGTTTATAATCATTATTAAATGGAATTTCCTGTTCCAATTTCTAGTTACAGAATTTGTTGAAATGGGGTTTTCTACCTTCATGCTTAGTACACTCATTCTTTCAAACTTTTTTATTATTGATAGTGATTTGTTAATTGTTGTCTTTTATGGTATTATGGTGTGGCAATCTATTTATGAAATGGATCTCTCGTTGCATATCGGAATGACGTGTTTTCGTGAGAAGAGGGTTTGCTTAGTCGTGTATTGGGTTATCTTGGTGTTGATTTTATGTTCACATTATAGTTTTTTCTGATTGGTTGTTTTCTTTTTGTGGTGGCAGTGAGAATGTACAATAATATTGGATCCCAACCTGGGGTACCTCAGCCTCAAGCGAGTTTGCCACCAAATCCTTTCGGAAGTGCGTTTAATGTTGCTGGTTCAGGGCTCATTCGAGGCGGATTGGGTGCTTATGGAGGGAAGATATTAGGATCAAGCTCAGAGTATGTCCAAAGCAATGTAAGACCAAATAACATTGTTGAATTTTCGCCCAATGATACATGAGACTTGAAGTTGTTGTTCTAAATCTTTATGCGTGATTGTTTTATTCTTCATAGCTCATAGTGTAAAAGTACCATTTAGGGTCTAAATTGATATCCAAAGATAAATTGAATGATTGTGTTCATGTCCATATTTATGAAGGCCTATATTTATTTCGTAAATCTTTGGAAGACCTACATGTCTTTTGTATATTCTGAGGTAGTTGTTAATTTTATGTGGTCATTGAAGTTCAAGTTGTTTTGTTTACCCCTATCTTTGTTTGGCTTAAAATGCGTCTCATAATTAAAAAAGTGACGTAACCTCTTAAAAGAAATTCAATCCCTTTTTTCTAAGCTGTTTGTATACATTCTTAGCAATACTGATCTATCCATCCTCAGAAGCTATTGTGCACGTCTTTGGACTTTAGTGTTTGTGGTTTTCTATTTGAAGAAAATTGAAATGATCCATGGTGTATTTTAAAATCTAGTTTATAGATGGTATGGCACTTACCTCTGCTCATGACTGTATATCAATCAATTTAGGCTTGACTGATTATAGAGGGGATACCACTAATGTAGCTGAAAAATGTCATTAAATAGCTCGGTGGACCTTGATTTACAATCTATATGTGCCTCGAGTATGGATAGTCTCTCAATGTTAATACAAGATTTTCATCTTTAAATTAATATTTCAACATTGAATAACAGATAAGTCGGTATTTCTCTGACCCCCAATACTACTTCCAAGTGAATGACCATTATGTTAAGAACAAATTGAAGGTGGTTTTGTTACCATTCCTGCACAGGGTAAGCATTAATGTTTTCATTTTCTGCATTTCTCCTTAAATTTTCATTTGGTTCTCTTATTTTATCTTCATGCTGCTTATTTCTTCTTTTCTGGCTCAGGGTCATTGGACTAGAATAACTGAGCCAGTCGGGGGTAGGCTCTCTTATAAGCCCCCAATTTATGACATAAATGCACCAGACCTATATATTCCATTAATGGCATTTGGTACTTATGTCATTCTAGCTGGCCTCTCGTTGGGTCTTCATGGAAAGTAATTACTCCCCTTGTTCCTCTACCTTAATCCAATAATATAGTAATGACATGTGTGTTGTCCAACTTGTTCTTCTCAAACTTAGTTAGAAATTTTGCTCCCCACTTTCCTGTTCATACATGCACTGTCAAATTACCATGGATAAAATGTTGTCAACTATATCCTATTGCCATACAATGAGAGTATGAACTTTTTTTTTTGAAAAATGTTTTTATGTTGTATTTCTAACTGGAAAGTTGTAAGAACTTTATCATAAGCCGATGAACTTTTGAGCTTCTTAGATGTTACAAAGATTGCTAACTATATTATCTTTGTTATTTTTCTTTGATCCCCTCCTCCGGTTTGAAATGGACCGTGGCTTATTAAGATGCTGTAACTGTATACAGGTTTAGTCCAGAAGCTTTGAACTTGTTATTTATCAAGGGATTGCTTGGTTGGTTTATGCAAACTGCACTACTTAAGGTGACACTACTTTCATTGGGCAGTGGGGAAGCTCCCCTTCTGGACATTATAGCATATGCTGGGTATACTTTCACTGGCATATGTTTAGCTGTTCTTGGC
This sequence comes from Vigna umbellata, assembly GCF_029865625.1. Lineage (NCBI taxonomy): Eukaryota > Viridiplantae > Streptophyta > Magnoliopsida > Fabales > Fabaceae > Vigna > Vigna umbellata. Next base: position 16,682,349 of record NC_142173.1, on the reverse strand, counting down.
AGAATAATATTGGGCTACTCCTACTACTTTCTGATGCCATGGACCTGTTTATGCATGGGAGTCTTCTTGGTGAAAACAATGAAGAGAGTTCTTTTTGCTGAGGTCAGGAGTTATGACTCAAGCAGACACCACTATCTCTTGCTCTTTATTGCCTTGGTTCAGTTCCCATTGTTCACATGGCTTGGCAATATTACTGTCAATTGGCTTTTATAGGGTGATAGTTTTTACACTGTACTAGAAGCAATTCTTAGTGAAAGTTTTTGGTTGTTGATGTTGGAGCATTGTAATATATGAACGTTTTATTTTTCCATTGTTTCTACCTGTTGGTAAGTTTTCAGAAATGCATACAGGCCTTACTCACGTTCTTATTTTTCTCGATTCATGGGAATTGAGACTATTCTTTTATAAAATTATGTATACCACTGAAAACAATGTGAAGCTGGAATTATGTAGTTTTGTATCCGTGTACTGTATTTACTTCTAAGTTGGTATGTCTCACGTTATAAGATATTTTTATTTTTGGCCTGCCCATCTTTTTGTTCCGCCATTGTTAAACGCGGGACTTCATTTTTGCTCTTTAGCTCTAAAACTCATTAGGAATGGATCCAAAGATTTGAGTTCTTACAAAGATAAAGTAGGGCCTGGAAAGTGAGTCACTCCTTACAAAAGCAAGTATAGTTTCATACCACTTGCAACTGCTCCTGTTGGGTGGGGGAACTATTTTATTATTTATTTCTGTGCCCATTGTTGCAGTCAGGGTCATAACGGATCACGATCCATCTTTGTAAAAACAAAAGCAAATGGAGTTTGCAACCAGAAAAAACATTTAGAATAAAAGAAAATTGTTTGCAAAACTTAATTTTAGATTCATAAGTCCATTACGCACACAGGGAAGATATTAACATCTGATTACGTCTGTTTTAAGATGGTTGCCTTTGATTAATGTTGTGTTTGTTTGGGTGAAATATTGTTTATAAATATTGACCAAAGACATATTTGAAGGTGAGATTATAATCATATATATTGAAAGTGAGAGAAGATGAGATTTTGTGGGATAAAATAATTTTTGAATATCTTCTCAACTACACTCATTGAGAGTATTATTTATGAAAATACATTATTATCCTCAGTTTTGTTTGTTTATGCGCATGTTTATTTACTCTTTCAATCATGTACAAATTTCCACATAGCTATAAGTCTCATAACGAGATTCCCAGCTTGACTTGAGTGGATGCACAATTTTGTTTGAATCTTTTTAACCAGATTGTGTTCAACAAGCCGCTAAATATGAAAAAGTTAGTTGGTATACATGGTTGGTGAGTATATAAATTTCTAGACTAGGAGAAGCTAAGTTCATTTTCTTTCGTTGTGGTGGAAAAAGTTGTGTTCTAAGTTGTTTCAGGTGAGTTATCTCTGTGTGTGGTTCATGGGTTCATAGTTCTGTGTTCACTGATAAGAGGTGTGTTGTCTAGCTGTGAAATATGATGCCAAGCTGTATTGCGAAGTTGTCAATATTCTATCACTCACAGTTGCCATGGTGGTGAAAATGAAGATGAACCATACTCGTGGTTGAAGATGAAGGAGAGGGAACCAATTCCCCTTTAGGTGGAATCGATTCCACTATGCAACAAGACACAAAAATGAAATTGATTACAACCAAGCTCGTAACAGATTCCAACAAGGTGTAGTTGATTTTAGCCATAGAGTAACAAATTCCATCACATAATCGATTCCAGAAACTTGGAATCGATTTCGTGAGGTGTTGTAACCCATTTCAGGAGGCTGTAATCGTTCCCATGGTGTTCTAACCCATTCCAATACTTCTTTTTTATGTTGATGGAGATCCATGGTGGAAGGGTAAGCTGGAGCTGACACTCGTGCACATTGTGAAATTGGGTTCGTGTGGTGGTGCTGACCTCGTGATGGAACATATGGTTCTTAACTAGTGGAGGTGGTGGAGGTTACTTGGTGGTTTTAGAGGTGAAGTTGTTTTTCATTTGGTTTTGTTTGATATGTGGTGGTCTTTGTAGGTGTTTGAGTTGTTGTGGTGGTTTGTGATAGTGTTGCTTCATTTGCATTACTTTTGCTTGTGATTGTGTTTGGAGGTGGTGGATATTGTGTGTGAAGGTGCTGGCTCTTGGTGCAATAGTGGTGGTAATTGTATGCACTAATGAGAGATTTGTGTTGGTAAGGTGGCAAGGTACCTACACTTGTTGGCTTAACATTTGTTGTTATTATTTTGCCAAACTTATGAGCATGTTTTGTTTATGGTAGTAGATTTCAAACTCAGTTCGTGGGCCTTTAATGACCTAGTTAACTCCTCCACAGGAGAGTTGACAAATCCTTTGTCTCTTCAATAGTGACCATGATACTTTCAAAATCATCCGTTAGATTTTTCAAGATCTTTTTCGCAATCCGGTTAGGAGGCACCTCGTCTCCATTCATTTCGAGTTGGTTGGCCATCTTATAAACTTAACAACTCCTTCCTTTTCATCCATCTCCATATGTTCAAATTCTCTTCTGAGAGCTTGTACTCGGACCTGCTTCACGCGATTATCTCCTTTGTATGCCACCTTCAGAATTTTCCATGCTTCTTTTGCTGACTTTGCACTAGCTATTTTCTCGAATCTTGATTCATCCATTGCATTATATAGAAAGTACGAAGTCGATTTATCTTTCACCCGTGTCTTTTTTAGTGTAGCAGTCTGGTACATTGTCTAATGCTCATCATCCGCGGGTTCATTGTACTCGTCCTTCACTATGTGCCATATATCTTGGGATCCAAGAAGAACCTTCATCTGCAAAGAGCAATTGTCGTAATTGATCTTTTCCGACAATTGTGACACACTCATTCCATTGACTTCCTTTGTCATTCTCACAAAAAAACTCAAACACACACTTTTTCCCTCATGATGTTTGACTTTCCTCTCTCTCTCTCTTTTCTCTCTCGTTACTCAGAGCATAAAGCTTTGATACTACTTTGTTAAAAAAACATGATCCACACAAATAATTGGACCTTTCAATTCACTATTATTTTTTTCATTGAACCTTACAATCTTTAAATATATGCAAATAAGGTCTTGGACCAAATACAAATAATAAAAACTGACAATAAAATAATAATTAACTTAAAATAAAATCTACTTAATCTATTGTTTTATTATATCAATAAAATAAAATAATACTATTCTTAAATAATGGAAAATCAAAATTATGTATCCTTATTTTATTTCTATTAAAATCAAACTAAATATTATTAAACCCAATCTAATAAAATAAGATTTAACTAAAATTATTAATAAATCTTTAAAATTTAAGTTTATTTGAACATATGATATATATGGCCTACAAGCTTTGATGATGATCCTGATTCCTGCAATGGCTGCTTGGCGTATCTCTTTGATGAAGATCTCAGAAACCAATCTCTACCTGCTACTTTATTTTGTATGCACTTTTAATTATTATATTTTATGTAATTTAATTATATTATTTTGTTTTTAGAACTTATTGATACATATTGATATATTTTTATTTTATTTTTAGAAACCAAAGTGTGTAGTTTCTTATGAGAAGACAAAACAAGGTTTTCACACCTCATATAAGTTCAACCGGAAACCAATGAAAAACTGCACCTTGTGACAAGTTCCAGTTATGTGTATACCAAGTACAGTTTAACTATATCCTACTAACCAATATATTGACATATTTGACCAATATAGTAGTTCTGCGAGGGGGATCATATCCTAAGTAGAACGTCAACAATAACAAAAAGTATCTCAAGTAGAAACGTTTATGGTAATATAAGTAATATGTACAAGTCTCAGTTGAGGGTACAAGAATCCCAAATGTACAACACATGATTTAGATAGCGAATTTGAAGTTACATTGTTTAGACAATGTATTTCCATTCTTATTTAGATCTCTTTCCTGCCCTGAGACCATTGTTAAAGGAGACAGAAGGAAGTTCTGAGGTGCCTTTGTTTCCATGGCAAGCCTCCATCTTAGGACATTCTGTAATGGTTATGTCATGGCAGGATGGCAGCTCAAAATGGTAAGTGCTTGAACAGAAACATCTAAGGCTTGGAAGCCGGTAAAGGGTTAGCCATTGCAATGCCTGGAATATAATCTTAACCTTGTTTGGTTCTTCTGATAGTTTCTCATCTCTAGTGATGATCTCTTCCATCAACTCACATTCGTGTACTGAAAGCTCTTGGAGTTGTGAAAGGCTTCTGGCCATATCAGGAGAAAGCACATTTTTCAAACTATGACAATGCTGAATCTTTAGCTTTTTAAGGTTCATAAAGCTCAAGATTCGACCATCATATTTCCATATGTGCATCAGTTTAGGAAGATCATACAGATGCAGTTCCTGCAGATCAAAATTGTATGGTGTTCTGGTACCCCCTTCATCTTCATTTCCATCCACTTCCTCTGATTCAAATATCTCGACCAGTGAACCACAATCATGCACCTTGACTTGTTTTAGATGCTGGAACCTCTGCAGCATGTTGGATGGAATACAATGCAACAGTTTTTCACTACCTTGAACAACCAATTCTGTATCACTTCTTAAGTAAGGCAGCAGCTGTTGACCATGCTCAATGCATGAGATTGTCTCCGATGTTTGTTGTGCAACCTGCAATATTTATGCCTGTCAATAGAGACTCAAGTAATGCTACATTTGATAAATCTTAGTAGTTCTGAAAGAAAAGCAAAATTCTTATCATGTCATTATGCTTTTATATTAGTAATCAAATCAATTGTTGTGATTACATATGGAGAATGTATGTACCTTCAAACTCTCATTAGCATGATAGATGGTCATATTAAGGTCTCCCATTATGTCAACATACTCATATGAACCTTTATATATATGGGGAAGCTTTGCTGCGGTTACTGATCCATAGCAGAAGGTAGTCATCTTGGGACATTTTTCAATTATCATTTCTTCACATGAGGGAAGATCAATATTGAAATTTCCCGAGGAGAAACATTTGAGGTTGGGAACATAACGAAGCTCCAGCTTGTTCAAAAGTGGAAATACAATCATAGCATTATTTGATCCTTCTGATTCCTCATCTTCCTTGGTAGTTATTTCCTCCATCATGTGGCAACTATGAACTCGTAGGTGCCTGAGTTGTACTAGACTTCTGGCTATCGATGGAGGGAACAAATTACACAAGTTGCCACAGTGTTGCACATTTAGTATTCTTAGCTTCTGGAATCCCAAAACTCCATCATAATTTTTCCACAGGTTGATCAGTTTTGGTAGAAAATACAAATTCAATGCTTCTAGCTTGTAATGTACAATGGCATGCATTTTCTTTGCATCCACACCATGTGATTCAAAGATCTCAACCAGTGAACCACAATTTTTTATAGTGAGTTCCTTTAGATTTTGAAATATGTGTATTACGTTGGAGGGAACTAGTTTTAGCAGCCTTTGAAAACTTTCAACTGTCAAGTGTTTTTCATGGGTGAAGTATCTTTGTATGCATGTATCCTGCTTGATCCATCCAAGTGTCTCTGATGTTTGAAAAGCCAACTGAAAATCATATTCATCAGTAAATGAAACAATGGGCCATGGCTTCAAAAGACAATTATCCAATTTAATCATTGTTAAAAGATGATGAACTGATATAATGGAGGAATGACATTAAAACTGATATAACAGAAAGATCACATTAAGTAAAAAGATAAATAGAAAAAAGAAAACATTAAATCATTACACAAAGGCCAAAAGTGTTCCTAGGCCTATTATATTATTACAATCATAAACAGAAAAAAAAGAGATAGGGAATGAGAATGTTACTGACAAGTCCTTTGCAAAGTGGTACAGTAGCATTCAAATCTCCCATCCACATGTTCTTGGTTATGCTTCCAATTTCCAATGTGACTGTTTCCAACTTTGGAGTGTATAAATGGTCATGAGAGAATGTCTGCATCATGTGGCAATTTTTGATCAATACTTGATGCAATGATGGAAAATCAAAGCCATAGGAACTCTGACAGAAGGCCTTGAGTTTCGGTAGGTTTTCAAGTTTCAGACGTTGCAAGCTGTGCAACACTATCTTAATGACATTCCCTTGTGTTTCTTCTGCAGACACTATTTCCTCTATCTCCCTACAACCAGATATATCTAGCTCTACCAAACGCACAAAGCTAGTTGATGTTGAAGGAGAGAACAAATTTCTAACTTTGTTGCAGCTAGTTATTGCCAGATATGTTAGATTAGGAAAAATAAAGCCATTTATCAGTGGATCAACTCTCATGATTCTCATTTCTTCATTACTTGTTGCCTGCAAAAGGATAAAAAGTGAACTCAAAATCCAAAAATCTCATACTTTTTGCTTCAAGCACACTGCTTCTTGGTTGAAATGAGTACCACATATATCTATTTTCATGTTTAAAATATATTAAAAAGGATGATATCTCTGAATTCAGATAAACTTTATTGTCTATCCTTATATTACTTAGATATATAACCATATCTATCTACGCAGTTAAAAAGAAATATTATTTTATATCACAATAATAAAATATAAAATATTCAATTAAAGGCAAATCTAACAGAATAAACTCATATCTATAAATGTATAAAAATATATTTGGTAATAGTTTATAAACAGTCTGAGGTGTATAAAAGTATTTGTAAAAAAAGTTTATTTTATGGGTTATAACTTAAATAAACGACTTTAATTACTTTTTTAAATTTGTAACTTACTTAGTTTTATTTCATTACTATTTTATATATTTGAATATGTTTTTAAATATTTTTAATTGTTTTACTCATTATTACTTATATTTTAATTTTACAGAAGAAATATATTTATTTTGATTTTCAATTATTTTTAGTATTTATTACATTAATTTTTAATATTTTTTGTAGTTTAAATTAAAAAAGATTTACCATTACAAACAACTGATATTTTAAAGTTTTTCTACATAAACTCAAATGAACTCAACCTTTTGAGCTATGCATAATTGTTACTCTGACAATAATTTTATGAGCAAAACTTGGAAATTGTTAGCAATGTATTACATACCTCATGGTTTTGATAGCCACTACCATGGATGTTCTCAAAGGATGGTGATTCTGATGTACAATGTCTGAGACAAAAGCTTACAGCATTTGGTAGATGGCTCAGTGTAAGAGATTGCAGTTGAGCAAATGAAGCAATTATGGTATCTATTTTCTCCCCTATTTCACCAACAACAACTTCTAGAACTCCACAGTGAGATATGCTGATTCTCTTCAAAGATGACCACTCTAAGGCACATGTCTCTTGGGAAGAGGTAGCATGGTCACTAGATGAAGAATTTTCAAATACTTTGACAGAACTTGATTGAGGAAGAAATAGAGTTAAACTGTCTTCTCCATCTCTTTGGACTAGTTGCTTTATGACCTTACAGTTTGACATTTTTATCTCTTGCAATTTCACTAGGAGCTTTGCTATGGAATATGAGAACAGATATCTCAACTTGTGACAAGAATCTATAGTTAAGACAGTGAGGTTGTTGAATGCAGTGATTTCTACAGAACTTTTAGGTGTTTGTGCAAGTATCAACTTCACTAAACAATTGGTATTAGAGGCATCAGAAAGTTGGTTTTGTTTGAGAAGGAACATGACTTCTAGTGAATCCCATCCTTTTACTTGCATTTGTTCCAAAATTGGAATGGAGGATACTGTTTCTGCTTTGGAATATGTATTGCTGACAGAAGGGACTTTCTCTGTTGATGAAGCCTGCAATGAAAAATGATGGTTAGCTTATTCATTGCAGGCTTAAGAAAGTAAAAATTGTGTGGGTAAGGAATTAAAAAGGTAAAAATTACTTACCTTAAACTTCAAGTTGGAAAATACATGTGGGGTGCAGCCAAGGCAACACTGAAGAAACTTTGGTGAATCCTCTTTAAAAGTACCATTTGCAACATCACATGTTGTTGAACAACTTGATGAGCCATTGAAATTCTCTTGCATTGCCACAGTTTGAGTAAACATGGAAGATGTCACAAGCTGAGGGCATCCATCAATGCATAAAAATCTCAAAGATGGCCACATTACTTCATAGGAATCTGAACAAATACTCATAAGGTTTGGAAGATCAATAAGTGTTAGAGATTCTAATTGACCAAACACAAGGGTTTCCACATTCTTTTCTTCATCATCACCATTTAGGTTTTCTTCTTTTCCAACAATTTTCTCAATGGAATGGCAGCTGTGTATGACCATTTTTTGAAGCTGAGTAAGTGCCCTTGCAATGTTGGGAGTTAGAAGAAACCCTAAGGAATCACATTTTTTCACTTTGATTGATTTCACATTCTGAAAGCCTTGAATGTAGCTTGGAACATTACCCCAAATGTGTCTTAACTTACTGAGCCAAGATATCTCTATTTCTTTCAACTGAGGAAATAAGAAAGCTATTGATTCACCATGAAATTGTGATTTTTGCAGATCAAACACCTTATCTAGCGAAGAACATGCATGTAAGAAGAGTTTTTCCAACTTCGGGAACAGTTGCATACAGTTAGATTCGAAAAGAGAAGCAATTGGCATAATTTGATCAACACATTTTGAACTAAGCAATTGACCATCTTCAATTAATTGTTCACTGGATTCATGAATCTGCACACAAATAATTGAATTAGACTTCTGAAGATTACAAAATACATAGTTTGCATAAATTCCTTGTTTTTCAAAATATGTAATAACGACTGATTAATCATTTTTGGTAGTTGATGAAATACTAATTTAATTTTTACCAAAACATTATTCTTATTATGAACACTAATATTTTAAAAAATGATAAAAAGAAAAAGACAAATACTTTTGTACCAATTGTGATTTTTGTTATGTCTTTTTTCCTTTCAACTAAGCGGTATTTATAGATACAACAAAAACATTTAAGAGTCAATTCTAATTAATTTGATTAAAATAAAATAAATGTAAAATACCATTTATCTATAAATAATATTTATCTTTAAAATTAATATTACATAAAAATATTAGTAACAGCAGGTTTTATTTTATTTTACTTTTAAATTATACTAATATTTCTAATATATGTAGAGTAGATTAACTATTTCAATAAATTTTATAAATTTAATAACCATGACTTAATCTGAAATTTATTTAGTTTCTTGATCATTTTATTAACTCCAAAAATAACCATATTTAATCTCTTCTTATTTCAATCTTTGTGTAATGTTCTTATTTCCTTTAGTTAATTGAAATGATTTTGAATTAATTATATATGCAGTTATTAAAACAGCATATGATTCGAAAATTTTACCAAGCCTTGATAAAATTAATCATTAAACCATGCAATTAATATAAAAGATATATGTTTAAATATTTTAATACATTCTTTTTTGAAAATAAAGTTATATTCTGGCAATTACAACCTCTGGTCCTATATATAATTAAAAATTACGTAATTCATCAAGATCAATAAAACTAATTCTAAATAGGTAAATTTTGATTAATATTGTAAAAACTTTAACATTTATTCCAAATACCTATAATTATTAAATGGTTTAAGAAGTGATTATATTTAATGACATTATTTGTGATTCAAGATTTGTTTTTTCAATCAACGAGTGGATTACTGCTCATAGACCAACTAATTATGCTTTTATGATAAATGAGATATATACTAATAATACATTTCACAATATTCACGTAGGAAAGGAAATTGGTATTAATAACTTAGACAGCCAGTCTATACCTTTTGGTAGCTAGCATCTTAAGGAATGGAGCTAGAATAATCTTATACTTTTCAGTTAATTTTTAATTCTCATTAATATTAAAAGGGTTTTGTTTTAAAATAAATAGTGTAATATTAGTGGAATTAGTAAATAAGATGTTTTGTCAAAATATGGTGAGAAAATATCAAAAAATAATAATGAACAATATAAGTTATGGTGTATTGGTTTCATAATTGGTATCTATGCGTTTTTTTATTACATTAATATAATCATTTGAAATATTTTTTAATTTTAATTGTAATTACTTTTCATTTAGTTTTGGTTATATTTATATATATTAAAGTTCATTCTTAATTTTTAATATATCATGCATATTTATTCTTGGTTAGTTTTTTATGGTAATGTTTAGAAGGAAGTTAGAGCTTTTACGAACATTAAGATGGTTAGGTCAAAATTGATTTTTTTTTATTCCTTAAGAGCCAAAACAAGTCTTACTTAATTCATAAGTTATATAAATTTGAATTAGGTTAAAATGACTTACATTTAACTCACTTATATTTTAAAATAAATTTAATTATTTTTTTTACCCTGAAAAGAAATCTTAAGTTTTTTTTTTCTTTACATTTCTTTACCATTTCTTTGTTTCACATCTTCCATAATGACAACTACATTGTTGACTCCACGAGAATTTCAAGAAGACTAATTCTTCTCTCACACAATATTGTTCCCTCCAATTTTATCCCATCTTAGCTTCTACAAGCTAGCCATGACTCATTCACTCTCTGACTCCACGATCATTACTGTCTCAAGACTGATCCTTCGATGATCTTCGCTTCATCATATGCCTCCCTCTACACTTGTTTCTCTTGCTCTTTCTCTAACCTCCTTGGTGAGTAGTTTCTGGTCTCGTCATAATTGATTATATGTGGAGACTTGTTTTTGGTACCAAGATCTAGACTTTGAGTCTATGTTATTACATCTCCATCACCTTTTATTCAGTTCTTCGCCACTCCTTTGCGTTCCTCCACCCCTCCTCCATGTTCCCCCTTCGTAACTCTATATTTCCTTTTCTTTTTCACTTACTACTACACTATGCTTTAACATTTCCTGTTCTATTACTTGCTTCATCTGTGTCACGATGGGTAAGTGAGTCAATCCACTTAATCCAACAACCCATGGTGGATTGAGTTGAATTGTAAAATATTTTGGCTCATGATAAATTTCCAATATAAGTTAATTTTGATATTAATTTGACACTTATCTTGTTTTGATTTTGTTAAATATATGTAGAAATCATCCCAATTTGACTTGTTTAACAGATTTTAACGATTACAGAGTGTTAAAGGAGAAAAATAAGGAAAATGGAGGAAATATAGGAAATTCTAGGCAAAACTAACTTTGGCACGATTGAAAATCTTAAGGCTTGAGCCATTCGAGCAAACTCACCTTGGAGGGAAACCTTAAGCACTGGACCTGAGGCTAAGCCATGAAGACTCCTTCTCAAAGAAGTTATCTCAGGGGCTACAACACTTGTGAAATGAAATTATATTGAATGACTTGGTTCTCTTGAATAATACACCTTTCTCATTAATCCTATATTTATAGGATTAAGTGAATGGAACACACCTCACACACACAGATACAACACACAGATACAACACACAGATACAACACATACACACTCACAGCTCACATACACTTAAACACAACTTAAACACACTAACCAATAATTCTAACACTCCCCCTCAAGCTGGAGCATACAGATTGTATGAACTAAGCTTGGAATAGATGAACTCAGTGTTGAACTAGATGATTTGTCTTCAAGAGTGTGAGGCAAACATAGATGGAGTGAAACTTCAACTTCAAAAGTGGATGAAGGAGAACACTGGTGGATAATGACAAACTGCAAGGACTGATTCCCAATCAATGATGGACGAGTGACAGGATCAACAGTAGTAGCTGAAATCTACAAAACTGCAGGGACTACACCCATATTTATGTGACTTGCAGTGTTGTCTTGGAACGATACTCCCCCTCACTGCAGGGACTAAATTGCCATGGCGGTCGGCCGCCGGCTGACAGCAGAGACCCGAAAGAAGATCAGAGAACCTACTCTGATACCATGTGAAATGAAATTATGTTGAATGACTTGGTTCTCTTGAATAATACACCTTTCTCCTTAATCCTATATTTATAGGATTAAGTGAATGGAACACACCTCACACCTCACACACAGATACAACACACAGATACAACACATACACACTCACAGCTCACATACACTTAAACACACTAACCAATAATTCTAACAACACTAAAAGCATGAGGCTTGAGTCACAAAGGAAACCCACTTGGTAGGAAACCTCTATAGTTGGAGCCACTCTTTCACCACTGAAGTCACGCCTTGGAAAGTTTATAAAAACAAAGTTGCTCCTTTATTTTAAGATACTTATGAATAAAACTTAGAGAGAAACTTTTAAGGAAGTTTCTCAAACACTCTTCTTTATACTTTAAAGAATACTTTTAGAGGTTTAGGAGATGATGAATCTTCCTTGGATTGTATTCTTTTCATCCATTATGAGGATCTAAATCTCCTAAAGTGTTGAAGGAAAGATGTAACTCTTTGAAACTCTCTTGTTATCATTGTTTTATTTAAGAAAGTATGCTTTTAATTACATGTTTGAATTGGTTTATGCTTGGTGTTGGATGAATTGGTCACTCATCTTACTTTACTGGCTTGGGATTGAGTGAGAACTAGTTCCAAGTTATGGTCCAACTAATTCTCTTCTTCCTTTTAGATGCTAGAAATAGATTTAAAGCTCTAGTTGGTTATAAAATCCTAGTCTTAATGCAATTGATCCATTCAAGCAATCACTGAAAAATCATACTGAAATTTTGTGATCTAGGCTCTAGGTTCCAGAGATGAACCTAGAGTTACATTCAAAGAGAACTCTCAAAGCATGATTAAGTGCATCTTTATAACTAATAACTGAACCTTTACGAGAGAGGGACAATGTGGTGAAATCTAGTTTCAACACGACTTTATCATCTTAAAGTCAATCGATTTCAATTCCAAACTGTTTTACAATGCATTTTATAAATAAAATAACTGTATTTTAGTACATGAATTTTATTTCCATACTCTCTATGCACCTCTTTACTATTTTATTCAAGGTCAAGCTAATTTAGAACAATGTGCTTTTTACCAAATCCTTGTGGATACCACACTTGTTTATTACAAACTATCCAATATACTTGCTGAAAAAATTGATTGCTTTGGAATACAAACAACTCACTATAAAGTGAGTAGGGTTGAGATCACTTATTTTAATCAAAGTCGTGGTGAGATCACTTTGACACCCCTAAATTATGGGTAGCTTGAATGAGGTTCTAGAGAAAAATATAAAATAATTTATGAGCATTATGATGAGTGCATAAAAAAAAGAGAAGAAAAAGACAAATAATATATATTTTTAAGCAAAGTCTAACAAAGAGTATTATAAAAGAAAATATTTTTACTCATAAAATTAGTTTATTATTTCATAGACTTATAAATCATAGTATTTATTTCTTTGAATAATTAGTTAAATAATGTTTGTATTTAGGTGATACTTACACAATAATTTGGAACTAAAATTCATTGTAGAATTTTTGTGTTGAGGAGTACAAACATAAGCAAGTTTTACTTGCCAACAAGAAGAAAAGTTAGATTCAAATTCTAATTCAAAATCAATAAAGCCTTTCATATTGAAATGAAAAAGCATAAAAAGTGTGACACAACATTGGAAAAAATGAGAATAATCTTGGTCGTTCATCTAGATTTTAAAAAAATAATAATTTTTTGAACTTTCCTTCCTGTCTTTCTTTTGTAACTTTTGGCTAACCCTTAGAAGTTCCTAGAATTAGATTTGCATTTGATTTATAATTTATTTTATTGTAAATTGAATAAATAACTTTGGATGGTTACTCCTACTAACATAAATATCCTCTCCTTGTGTTTAACTTTTCAATATGAAAATTTGAGACATTTTAGAAACTTGTGAGAATGTCAATTTTTTAAATTCTTATCCTTTGTTTGGTTGAATTGGATTTAAGTTAAACTTTTTATAGTTTAATATATATGTTTTCTTATTCTTTTTGTGATATCATTTGATTCAAGTTTTTCATGAATTGATTCATGATTTAAGAAAAAAAAATGAGATTCCAACTTTCGTTAGATTCATAATTCATATGCTTGTATCTTCTTATACACACATGACTCTCATAAACTTAAGCTACATATTTATATGTAACATAAGAAAGGACCTAAAAAAAGAATTAATCAAAATTTGACAACTTAAGCTACTTAGCTTATGTAAGGTCATAAAGGAAAGAATGATGTGTTTTTTCATTAAGCTACTTAGCTTTTTAGCATCTTAAACCAAAATTAAACCAAAATTAAAGAGTAAAAGAATAAGTTTTATGTGCACTTAAAAAGTACATTTCTTTAAAACTTATCTACAGTCCACTATGGAAAAGACTCAATCCTTATAAAAAGAAAACTTTGAAACCTTATTTTCATAAACTTAGAAGGAAAACTTTGAAACCTCATTTTCATAAACTTAGACACTTAAACACTGGAGATAAGGAAAACTCTTCTTCTTTTAAGGATTCTTCCTATGTGAATATGAGTAGCTAAAATTTTCCTTTCATTGGGATTTAATTGGACATACTATCATGTAATTGTTATCTTAATATTTATTAATTTTATTGATTATTGTTTTTATTTCACCTTTAATGTTTGTGTTGTTATGATAAAATCCATCTTGGGAACTAAATAGAAATTCATCAAAGAAGTATCAACTTAAGCTAAGACTAGGATTTAAACAATCCATCTTGTCATGATTTACAAGCAAACAATGTTTTTTTTTTTCAATAAAGTTAAACAATGTTAGAAGTTTATATGTAAACTTCCTTATTTATCATTATTTTTGTATATTAATAAAATAAGTTATATATTATTTAAAATGATTTATAAAAAACATTCTAAAATAATGAGAAACATAGAATATTAAGATTTTTATAAGATATAAAACGTTGACATGAAAGTTTACGAAATTTACATAGTAATTCTCATTACTGATAAATTCCTTAAAATTCTTATGTTTATAATAATTATCTTTAAAATAATTATATCTACCATTAATATTATTCAAACACTCACTAAAAAGGGTGATATGAAATTTAACATAAATGTATGGTATACACATGTATATATAAAGAGAGAGAGAAAGAATATCAAACTTGGATTGTTGAGGAACAATGCTCACGAATAACATTTGTATATCCAATCAAGTTTGGCAATTCTTGCAACTTCAATTCTACTAAATTGGAAAACTCAATCAATGACTTCTCGTCATACTTATTGTTACTTGAGATGATGCATTCTATTTCATAGCTTTCAACCACATGCAAACATTGAAGTGTAGCCAAACTAATTGTTCTTGGAAACAATGTGAAGACCGTCTTCAACTTGTTACAATATTCTATTTTAAGGTTTGTAAGGGTTCCAAGGCATTGAGATGAAGTGATGGATTTAACCTTTGCAAAGTCACTTGTTTGACTCATGTAACTAGACACATTGAATATCCCTTTTAAATCATCTAAATTACTTAAAGAAATTGATATAAGTTGAGGAAAGATAAAACCATCAACTACATCTACAATATATTCAAGGTTGTTGCAAAACTCAATACTTAGATGTTTCAAAAATGGAAAACCCCTGTCATTTAACTCCAATATGACACTTTTCATGTTTTTTATAGCAACCAAATTGAGAATTTCAACCTTTTCCAGTAATTGTTGAATTGTCACACTCCTCTTGATATATTTGTAATATACATTATTCAACTTCAAAATATTTGGATGCAAGTATCCTTTTCGAACAATGCCATGAGAAAGAGTAGAAGAATCTCCCAAATAGACCCAAAATCTCTCAATATTTTTGAAGAACAAATCTATGGGTAAATCTTCATTTGTCAAAATTACAATTTCTACGACATTCAGATGATGAGATAAAGATTGTAACTCAAAAAGAAGGTGATTAGTTTCCTTATAAGAAAGACTTCGCACTCTAATATAGAGCTCTTCTAGTTTAGATAAGCTTGCAAAGGCATTAGTAGATATTTGAATGAGATCATTGCATTCAGTCAAATCTAATAACCTTAGTGAACTTAGTTGTCCAATTTCTTCTGGCAATTCTTTGATATTTGAGTTAGAAAAACTAAGAATCTCAAGCCTTTTGAGTTGCTTACCAATTATAGATATGTCACTTACATGACAATCTTCTAGTAGTAGAGTGTGGATGTTGCCTAAAGCTTGAAATACTAAAGTCGTTGAATGAATGTGCACATTTTGTAGACTAAGCACCATAAGCTTATTCACACATTGGAAGAAATTATCTGGAACCAAACCCTTCTTCTTTGATGCTATTTGCAAAAGCTTAAGCTTTGGACAATTTAACACTTTAGGATGTTCTTTCCCTTCTTTGGAGATAAGTGAAATCGCACTGCTATGATAACATTTTTCTATTTTAGATTGTTCCATTTGACATCCATCACATTGTATCATAAAATCATATTCTTCTGTAGATACAACTGATATGATAACATCGCGTATAACATCATGCATTTTGACACACTCTTCCACATTACCATCTAACAACATGAAACACCTCTTAAGTTTATCAACAATGGTGTGCACTCTATTTCTAACTTTCCATAACGCATTAATGTCATTAAACAATTGCAAACCCATTGCATGCCTGAGTAGAACCTCTATAGGAATGTCAAAATCTTCTGGAAATAAGCAACAAAGGAAAAGAACATATTTTTCTTCTGCACTATCTAAAAAATTGTAACTTAGCTTGATGCTTGAATATACACAAGCTTGCATTTCTAAAAGGAAAGTGATGGAAGATCTTTTTAATTGATCTAATGCATCTTCCCATACATGTTTTTCTTTATTTGCTAATGCTTTTGCTATTGTAACAATGGCAATTGGCAATCCCCCACATTCGTTTGAAACCTCTTTTGCTATGTGAAGAATATCAAGCTTGGTTGAAAGATTTCTACCAACTATATCATGAAAAAGGTCCCAACTTTCATTTGGAGACAAAATAGAAACCGTGAAATTCTTTTGACTTCCCATCTTGTAACAAACATCTTCATTTCTTGATGTAAACAAAATTTTACAATTCTTATGATGTTCATTGGAAGGAATTCCAATAGAATCAAAATCAAAGTCTACCCAAACATCATCAAGAACTATTAAAATATTATCAACACCTTTCAATCTTTCATGTAGTTGACATGCTCTCCCTTGAATAGTCTCCTTTTCAAATCTTAAGCCTAAAGCATCCGCAATTTGACCTTGAATTTTCACATAATCAAGATTTTGAGAAACCACTACCATTACAACTTCATCAAATAGCTTGCATACTTCTAAAATTTTAATTACTTCTTTCACAAGTGTTGTCTTTCCCACACCACCCATTCCACATATACTTAAGATTTTAAAATCTTCATCTTTCAATGTCTCCAAAACCTCTGTAATAATTGATTTTCTGCTTGGAAAACTTTTGATAACATTTGAGAAGGTGGATCCAAGTTTTGGTGTTGGTAGAGAGTATGATATGATGTCAAATTTCTCTTCATTTAATTTTGTAACACTCATTATCAATATTTTTGCTTTCTTACTTAATGAATACCTTGACACCAAATTTGGAGACCATATATCAAGACATTTATTGTTTTCTACTTGAAAATCATTAAATTTTTCTATTCCATCTATTATTCTTTCCACTTTGAAGAGCCAATCTTGTACAATTGATACAATTTGACGTCCATTTCTTCTATCTTCATCAACCACACCTTGCACTCCTTGCTTTCTACCTTCCAATGTTTTGAGTTCTCTTTTAAGATCTTTTATATTTTTCTTATAGTGAACTAGATATCCAAATTGATTTCCAATTGGTACAACTAAGGATTCTCCAAGTTTTGTCAGTGTTCCTGTCGCTAATGCAATAAGACACTGCATTTTTGCTTTCAAAGTGTTTGTATCTGAATATCTGTATAATGTTATAATGGAAGAGAACATGGCCAAATTAAAATTTATCGAATCAGAAGAAAAAAGATTTTTATTTGTAAGATATGACAAAATATAAATGAATATAGACACTTTCTATAGTAACCTTTAACACTCAATAATAAAAGAACTTTGATACAAAATTTGGGTTTAAAGTGAAGCATAAGGTGACGTGTGTCACCTCATTTGTTTTTATACAAATTTAGATTATATAATTTAAAATTTATTATTCTATATCTACCATATTTATAAGTTTATACTTTACTTTCATCTCGTTTTGTTTGGAGAGAAAAATGAAAAAAAAAGATATATATTTTAGAATTAAATTAAAACAAATTCATCGATAAATATATCTTTATGTATTAAGTATAGGTAAATAATAAAACATATTATATAAAATTTGATTATTCAAAAAAATCATATAAGAAATGTTTTTATTATCGATTAATTTTGCACCACAATCAAACCAGATATGATCTGATGTTATCTTGTCTAGTAATAAAGAAAAAAAAAAGAACAAAGAAAAATATAAGAAAAGTTAAAAGAAAATATGGAAATTAAAGGAAAACGACAACTATAGACTATATAGCTCCTAAAAAGAATTAGGGGAGAGAGAACTATAGACTATATATAGCTCGTAGTCTTATCATTAGAATCTAATATAATAGATTAAGTAAATTCTCGGAAAACTTACCTCTAAGTAAAGCTTTTTGCTTAGATTAAATCAAATCCAAAACCGTGTATATATGATCTCAAAGTGGTGGTGGTTATAGTACTGATAACTGGCAAAAGGAAACGGAAAAATGAACAAGATAAATAAATAAAGCATGAAACATAAGTAATCAAAATGAAAAAAAGAAAAAACATGAACAAATACTTACATAGATCTTTGAACTGCCTGGTTTGTAACTGTCTGTGTCTCAACTTCTACGTATATAAACAATCTGAACAGAGCCAAGAAGGCATTGAAGAATTTCCCAGAACATTCACAAAGTCAAAAGCTGAGAAAACTATAAATGGTTGTTTCTTTATGAAAGCGAGTAACGTATAGTCGACAGATTGAATATTTAAATACGTGAAGATTGCTTGGAAAGAAAGTTTGGAGAAGATATAACGCAACCTTCAAGTCATAGTTTTAAAAAAATCCAATAAGTTTAGAATGTTAGTCCAAGCGTTAATGTCACATGGATAGGATCAGTATATTTAATGTATCATTTAATAAATAGATGGTCCTTCGCTTTTAATTCTTTTATATTCATTTTTAAATAATACGAGACCTTTCATAGTATTTAATTGAGACTAAGAAATAAGAGTTGAATAATTTTTTCCTCTACTATTCGATGCGTTGTTTCATCGCTTTTTTATTCTAAAAGGTATAAAAGATGTATATAAGTTTTATTTTCTATTAACTTTTGAGTAATACCAAATTCTTTAATATAAAAGAAACTAAACTTATAGTTTTAAGTTCAATTATCTATCACTATGAAGAACATATTGTTGAAAAAGCTGACATTTGCTTTTGAAAGTGCAATCATCTATTTTGGCCACCATGCAGTGTGACACCCGGGTACTGACAAGGGCGGGGAGTGATCGCCGGTGCAAGAGACATGAGGTGCAGGAGATACAAACAAGGAACAGCTCCTAGCAGCTTCGAGTGGAAAGGACACATGGATGAATCGAACATACACCGGAATGAGAGGGATCTAAAGACTGTGTAGGTACGAGACTATACAGTTGAAGATAGCTTAAAGGGATTGATTTGGCTACTCATATCACCAAATGCATTTGCTTTTCGGTAGCCTAACCCATAAGAACTCCATGGTTAAGCGTGTTTAGCCTGGAATAAGTTGGGATGGGTGACCTTATGGGAACTTTTTCCGAAAAGTATGTGAGTGAGGACAGCACACTGGAAAGCGATGTGTGGGGGCAGTCGATGATCCCTGTAAGTTGCCGGGACGATACATGCAGGGTTGGATAATTTAGCAGTCTTGATTTGATTTCCTAGTCATTAATACATATTAGTAAATGGCTAGTATTATATATAATTTGTCTTGCTTCTGGTGTTCACTATGTTCTATATACTTTATATATTGTAGTAGTATCAACGTGTTAAATATAACTAATCTAAAATTAACTTTTACTTCCTATTTTGAGCTTCAGGCTCATTATTATGCTTCTTGTTATGTTTTTTGTTTTGTTGCTTGTTGATCAAACCTTAACTGATTTATGTTGTGGAGAGGTGGTGGTGAAGAATGCCATAAGATTGTGTTCAACCAAGCCCAGTAGGGAAGATAACATTATTTTGGTGAAGGTGATTAATCATGTGAAATACAAGTTAACATGGATGAAGGCGATCATGGATGAAGTTGAATTCTTTTAAATATTTCTTTTTCCATCAGTGTTTTTCTTTATATTTACATTATAATTGTCATTGAATATACTTTATCTTAAACCATCAATAAAATTAATTTTAATTAATTTTATGTATTTTACAAATTTATATATTTTGTTTTTTATTATAAAAAACATATTTTATTAAATTAAGAAATTATAAATATAGATGAGTAATCATAAATAAAAAAGATTTCAAACCTCTATCAAATAATAATCATTAATAAAAGAGAAAAAAGAACTTTCGCAATATAAATTTAATATTAAAAGTCTCTGAAAATTGATTGTAGTGATTCTAAACATAAATATTTAAAAAAACTCCTACAAATTAATTTATAGAGAATAAAAATCTTCATAAATTAAAAAAAAAACAGAAAACTTCCATTAAATAACAGATTAGTTTTTTAATACTTGAAAAAAATATTTTTAGACTTAAATCATTAAGACTTTGTTTCGATTTTATTAAAAGAAAAAATACGTAGATCGAAGGATGCAAGAGCTGATTTTAGCCCTTCTCTGGTTAAAATACCAATCAGCATTAGTATAGTTAAAAAATTCTTGTTCTAAGAAATTGACTAGTTGAAGAAACTTTTCGTTGGTTTAACAAGGTAAGATAAGTTAGTTGTTCTAAACCCTAACATATCGATATAGTAAGAAAAATAATATGAATAACACCACTTAAATTAAGTTTATGGCCACACTACACAGAAATTATGTCATATATTGTTGTCTATATTTTTGTAAGATGGTTCAATGATTTTCTTTATTTTTGTTTTAGACTTAGTCATAATGTATGAAGAAAAGAAAAAAAAACCAAGATAGGTGGATACATGTAGAAATTAATAAAGAAGACCAATTGACTTGCAAAAAAGACAAAATTAATGGAAGAGAAACTTCGTGGAGAATAATGTTGAAGGAACTGGGAAGATACAATGTACAGCACTTGAGCATCTGACTGATGGATCAAGGTTTAGTATATTCCTCCTTTTATATGTACCATGTAGAGTTTAATATGATTATAATTTTATATTATATACTCATTCAAAATCATCTTTGAATTTGTTTCTCTTTCCATATGATAGAAAGAAAATGGTGTATGCCATAAAGTACACGGAGATTCTTCTTATCAAAGTATCCACTTTGAGTGAAAAACATATTGACAACTTAAATATTTTACTTTCATGATAAAATAACCAAGTAAAATCTAAGTAGAGAGCTATGTCTGACCAATAATTTAAATTGTTCTATAATCAAATTAGGAATCAATTTTAGATGATTTGTTAAATAAAAAGTGTGAAGATTCACAAAATGGTATTTTAGTGTGAAGACTTAGAAAATAATATTTTAAAAATGGTAGTGAATTAAAAATAATGAGACTCTATTATTTTAAAATTAAAAGGTTTTAATATAAAAATGAATAAGCATAAATGAGTTTCATTATTTTAAAACACATCATCTTTCTATAAATTATTTTTCTAGAGTCTTCTGTCTTCTCTCTAATGTTGTGTTTACTTTGATGGAAGACACTGTTACAACTGATTATCGAAGATGGATTTGGAATGAATTGTATGTTTACTTTAACTGATTTGCGAGTGAATGGAAGCGCGGATTTGCGGGAGAAACGAATTTTCTAATCTTCCCTCATCTGTGCAGATTTACAGGATGCATCACCCATTCTCATTTTTACCCTGCACAGTTGCAAATGTAATGGATTTACAGAGATGAATAAAACATAAAATAATAATAATAAAAATAATAATAATTATTATTTTAATTTACTCAATTACCATTTTTTTATATTTTAAAAATTAATTTTTTTTCTCCTTATAAACATTTTTACAATTATATATAACATTAACAATTATCATTTTATATTACTTTTATAACTAGGGGTATTTTGGTAATCTTCAATTTTTACCAATTAAACAAATATTTTAAAAGTATTACATCAATCAAATCTTAAACTAATTCTCACAAACTTTACCTCTAAATCCACTCTAAATTACCTTCAAATCCACTCAAGTAAACACAAAAAAATTTACCCTCAAATCTCCTCCCCTAAATCATCTCCTCCAATTACCCCCAAGTGAACACACCCTAAGGGTTCTTGCACCCTGTTCATTTGTTTGAAGATCGGAGACCGCCTATGTGATCCTTGCAGTGAGATATTCAATTTTACACGATCAATTTTTCAAATACTAAGTCAGTTTTTTACTATTTTTTAGTTCACGTTCTTCAATGCATATGAGGTTTCCCCTTGCTTGTATGGGTTGAGCTTTCTCTTAGGTTCTCTACTTATCAGTAATTCTAATGGCATACCCTGATAATGTTTTTGTGGCTTGTACATGTTGTTTAGTCTCTTTGAGTTGAGGAGCAAAGTAAGATTCTCTAGAGCTAGTTGGAGTTTCTAACAGGGAAGCTAATTCGTTTTTCATACATATAATAGAAATATTTTAAATATGTTATTTGATGTGCATGAGATTACATGATAACTTGTATGTGTTGAATTGATAAAAAGCAATTGTGTATGATTCATGATTTTTCTTGAGATTGTATGAATATATAAATGTTGTGCAAGTATTTAAAAAAAAAAGTAAAAATAATCAAATGTATGTTATACAAACAATTTGATACACTAAGAAATCACACAAAAAGAAAACAAATATATAATTAATTATATGATAAGATGAAAAATATCTTAAAGATATAAGAAAACTTTTAAAATATCAAATTAGTTCAATAGTTGAAAGATTATGAAAATTGTTTTAGTAAAAAATCAATTCTTCAAATGAAACAAAAATTAAGAATAAGAACATAAAATAAAATAAAAAAGTTATATTACCTAGTGAGTAAGTGAAACATTCTCATGTAAAAAAACGATATAACAAAGGATAGTACTGTACAAGACACAAAAAATATTTAATTAACATTCATTATTTGAGCATAGCTACACAAAGGTTTAATAAAATAAAGGCATAATACCCAATTTTGTCCCCACTTTGGTTCGGAAATCTCAAATTAGTCCCTTTATAGAAAAGTGAGTTGAATGGATCCTTACTTGTAATTATTTGACTCTAATGAGTCCCTTCCGTTAAATAGAGGGAAACGGAGTTAGTGGACTGATGATGTGGCAGTCGTATTTGGTGAGGTGTCAATACGGAATAGTTTGCTTGCTTACGTGGTGTTAGGGTTCCCATTTCCATTTGTGGTTGTATTAAAAATTGGGGATAAAGGTTTTAGGGCTCATTTGTTCGAGACTAGGGCATGACCGAGAAAGAAGGCAGAGGCAGGCAGTGTTTCGAGATTACAAGTCATCGCGGGAACTGGTTGAGAACGAAAAGCGACTTTGGAAGGTGCGTTTATGGTGGTTACGTTAGGGTTCCCCATTTTCATTTCTGGTTGTATTAAAAATTGGGGATAAAGGTTTTAGGGCTCATTTGTTGGAGATTAGGGCATGTCCGAGAAAGAAGACAGAGGCAGGCAGTGATCGTGGGAAGACGGAGCAGTGAAGACGGAGCAGTGGTGGTTCGCGGTTGGCGACTTGTTCTTCGTTGTCAGTGGTTGTCTCTGTTTGGGGTTCGTTCCTTCGGGTTCGCTCTTTGGGGTTCGCAATGTCTTCGAATCACGGTTATATGGGTTTAGGGTTTAGGGTTTAGGGTTTAGGGTTTAGGGTTTAGGGTTTAGGGTTTAGGGTTATATGTCTTCGCGGTTAGCTACCCCATGAGCAAGACGAACAACCGTGATTCGAAGACATTGCGAACCCCAAAGAGCGAACCCGAAGGAACGAACCCCAAACAGAGACAACCACTGACAACGAAGAACAAGTCGCCAACCGCGAACCACCACTGCTCCGTCTTCACTGCTCCGTCTTCCCACGATCACTGCCTGCCTCTGTCTTCTTTCTCGGACATGCCCTAATCTCCAACAAATGAGCCCTAAAACCTTTATCCCCAATTTTTAATACAACCAGAAATGAAAATGGGGAACCCTAACGTAACCACCATAAACGCACCTTCCAAAGTCGCTTTTCGTTCTCAACCAGTTCCCGCGATGACTTGTAATCTGGAAACACTGCCTGCCTCTGCCTTCTTTCTCGGTCATGCCCTAGTCTCGAACAAATGAGCCCTAAAACCTTTATCCCCAATTTTTAATACAACCACAAATGGAAATGGGAACCCTAACACCACGTAAGCAAGCAAACTATTCCGTATTGACACCTCACCAAATACGACTGCCACATCATCAGTCCACTAACTCCGTTTCCCTCTATTTAACGGAAGGGACTCATTAGAGTCAAATAATTACAAGTAAGGATCCATTCAACTCACTTTTCTATAAAGGGACTAATTTGAGATTTCCGAACCAAAGTGGGGACAAAATTGGGTATTATGCCTAAAATAAAAGTATCTTGAAGATGTCAATTAATTTCATGGTAAGTCAAAACAATTAAAAGAAGATATGGTAAGTCAAACAATTAAAAAAAATAAAAAAGTGTGTAGTTAAAAAAAACGAAAGTTATAAAATTAAAACTAAGAATATATTATATTATTTAAAAATTCATGAGTATTTTAGTAATTTAAACCGAAATGAAGATGAATGTTTATTTGACAATATTTTAGGAACAAATACAAACAATACCCATAAAAACATTATTTATTGGACAATGATTATTTGACATCCCTATGATACAGAACAATAATGTGTTTGTGCCATTTTTCAATTAGTGTGGGGTATAGTTAGTAATTATGTGACTGCAAGAAGCAATAGCCTATGAGAAAAAGTGTCCAATATTTCACTTGCAAGGCGTGTAAAGGGAACTTTTTGTAAGCAATCAGTTTTGATTCTCATAATTTCTTCTCGCACTTCTATATGGTGGTCAAAAGGTCTAAAATGACTAAACTTTCGGATAAACTTATATATTTTGGAATTCCAAATTTTTATTTGTGGATTACGTAATTCAAAATATACTTTTTGTATAATTCAAAAATATACATTTCTGAATTGGTGTAATTCAAAATATACTTTTTGTTTTCGAAATGTATTACAGATTATATTTTACAGTCGATAACATAATTTTAGATTTTTTTTATTACAATTCATATTAGATTTTTTATTACAATTCATGTTACAGATTATAATTCAAAAATATATTTTATGTTGTATATGATGAATATACATTTCTGAATTGGTGTAATTCAAAATATACTTTTTGTTTTCGAAATGTATTACAGATTATATTTTACAGTCGATAATATAATTTTAGATCTTTTTATCACAATTCATATTAGATTTCATTCATACAATCTGGAATTATTTCTAACTTTTTCGATACGTGTAGGAAGAATAAATGAATGTGTTAAAATAAATGGTCCATATTTTAATGGGCTGGACGTAGTGACCCAGTCTTTCCATTCCTTTTTAGAATAAAGTTTTTGGAAAATAAAAAAATCATTTTGAAATTAATAGAAAGTGACTCAAGAATGTTTTTAGATTAAAAAATTCCGAAAATGTGTAGTTTGACCTAACTAATAACCTCTCTTTAATGATCAGCTCTTTCCCCTCCATAAAAATCTTGGTCAACACTTTTTTTATTAGAAAAATGAATATTTTAGAATGTAAAATTATATTTTAGAATATTCATTCCGAAATTAGAAAAAGGGTGTAAAATATTTTTATAGGATCCAAAACAAAAATACCTCTCTTTGTTATCTTGTCAAGCATTTATTTTCTTCCTAATTCAATTATTTATATTTCTAAGGGAGAGAAATAAAGACAACCATTAAAATTGTTTTAAGCACTATATCTTCAAGAAATGTTATCGAATTTTAAGAATTGAATTATGCATATTTATGTTATTCATCTCTGTAAAATAATTAATCATTAAATTAAACATGAATCAATGACTCAATCCATTAGATTAAGCTCACACTCATCATAATCCAACTACTAAATTAACATACTCATATTTCATATTTAAGAAAAATAAGAAGCTAATTAAGTCCTAACTCAAGAACTCACTCCTTTAGAATTTTACCTGTCAAAACCCTTCTTTTTAACCAACAATCTATTTTCTCAATCTTATTAATTAGACCGACAAGACCCATTATATTAAACCAACCAACTCTTTCATAACTTTCTCACACCAAACCAAAAGATTCTAACAACAACCCAATTACTTATACCATATCACAAGAGTATTTCAACATCATTCAAATCAATTAAATAATTGTTTCTAACCATCATAAATCATCCAAAACCAATACTAATTTCAACCAACAATTTATAACAAAATTTCACCGCATCAAATTTCACACAATTCAAACATCTAACATAAATTATACACATCATACTAAATTTAAAGCATTAGTTAGTTTCCCTTACCTGATAGATGAACAAATCGTTCTAGAAAGCCTTTAATAGCTCCAAACGCACAAGAAGTTCTATATGCTCCTATGAACCACAAAAACCCGATCAGGATACACTAATAGGACCACTGATTAGTAAATAGTCTTACAGAAGAATCAAACTTTACCTGCAAAATGAAAGGGCTAGCATGCAAGAAAAACGAAATAGACCTAAAAAGAGAAACATAAAATCAACTTACTCTATTTAAGAAACTGATCGGTTAGACTTGAAGATCTTGCAGCGAGGATTACTCAGGAAATCTCGGATCTTCAAAGATATGAACAAAAGGCGAGAACCCTTAGAGAGAAGTCAAAAAACTCTAGAAAAGTGGTTTCTAAAGAAACCGTGTTTTAAAATAATGAAACTCGTTCATAATGACTCAACCTATTGACTTCATCATGAAGTAAAAACATATTTTAACCAATTATAATCTTAAACATATCAACTCAAGTGATCAAACATGCAATATTTAACAAGTACTCACAACAAGACTTTTTCAATATTAAACAACACATATTCACTCCAAATTCATGAAATCAGGCTACCAACAAAGATATTTCAACAAGCTCACATTCAACAATTCTATATACCAATTCATCAATTCCAAACCAAGTCAAGCATGCAACACAATTGATTTAAACATTATCAATATCAAAAACGATAATTAGCTTCCCTTACCTATTAATGACAGAACAACTTTATAAAACCCCAAACAACTCCCACAAATCAAAGGACGCTCAATAGAATCATGATCAGGATAAGCCGTTAGAACCACTGATCAACAGAGAGTCGTGTAGAAAACTCATATGACACGTACAACCATAAATGGTGGGCATGCAAATGAAGAGAAAACATACTAAAGAAAAGAGCATAAACCAACATACGTTTTTGCAAAGGCTAGACTTAAAGATTTCGCCGTGAGGATCACTCAGGCAATATCTGATTTCAAATAGACGAACAAAGAGCGAGAATTCTTAGAGAAAAGTAAAAAAACTCTAGAAAATTGATTTATAGAAAGATGATATGTTTTAAAATAATAAAACTCGTTTATAATGAAGTTATATATTAAAATTATTTAATATTAAAACAATTGAGTCTTGTTATTTTTAAACCACCACCACTTCTAAAATGTCATTTTCTTGAATTTTACATACTACTTTCTTTATTTTAATTCTATTTTTTTGTAATTTTTAATTACTTTATTATTTAATAAAATAAAATTTATAAAAATATATTTTACTTTTATTTTTTAAAATAATGTTATTTATAAAAGAATTTATTAATAATACAAATTATCTACACTATAATATGAAATAAATTATAATGTAATAATTTTGTCTTACACAAATTTCATTTATTTTTCTATTGTGTGTTGGACCCGTCCTCCGACTTACAAATAATTGCGATAAATAATTGTGATGCTGTTCTTACACTGTGTATGGAGGTCACATTTAGCTGTTCTGAATTGGAGTTGATATGTTGGCTTATGAATAAAGTAACACGCCCATATATATTATATATATTGGAGTTACCATTATAACAAATTTCTGAAAACAAAAATATTTTTTTAACTTTTCTTCATATTACAAATAAATTTTGTTTTTAATACTATGATTAATGTTAGCTTAATAAGTTTTTAAAAAATTAATATTTTTTTAAATAAATGATCTATAAACATGGCTATTGAATTTTCTAAAAGCAATTTTTATCTTTGAAAATGTTTGATTTAATTTATAATATTATATTTTTCAAAACATCAAATCTGTAGGAATATTGCATCAAAATGTTTTCTTGTATATTTAAAATATATTTGATTATATTTTAAGTTTTAAAAAATACTTTATATTTTTAAAAGAATGAAAAGAAAAACTGAACAATATAATTAGATTAAAAATTAACATTTCACATTCTCGTAAAAATAAAATTATAACTTTGTGGTTCATGTAGGGAAGGAAGATTTACCAAAACACGGCAAGATTATTGAAATTGATAATAGTACCCAAGAAGAAAATTAAAACTCATAGGAAACACATCAGAACCATGTTCTCAAGTTTAAACTTGCAAGAATACATTAAAGCTCATACATTTTTACAAGTATGAGTGGTGGTTGATATGATGTTGTGTTAATTTGATAGTAAATAAGATGATTATTTTAGTGTTATGGGTGTTTCTTTGATTGTATTTGGTTATTGGATGTATGATAAAAAGGATGATTTTGATTTTGTATTTGATTAACCTTGTGAATACTGCTATTTTGAAGGTAATGTTATAAAAATTGGTGTTGTATTGAGAAGTAAAGAGTAAGTTGAGTTGTATGTTGATTTTAGACCTTAAGAAGGGGTTTTTATAGGCGAGATTTTGAAGTAAAGGTCGAAGGGGAGGAATTGAGTTTTTTTGGGTATGTTCTAGGATCATTTAAAACTTATTTAAGCTTTGAGTTAGTAGAAATCTAATGTAGAATTGGTCGGTAGTTAATAGGATGTGTTTTTGTATGGTCTTTGGTTCATTTTAGGGGTTTTGAGTAGTAAGATTCTAAAGTAACATGTTTGTGCTTAAATAAAGGGTTTGGAGTCTGTTGTTGGGTCATTTATGACTTGTTTAAACCCTTAAAATGCCAAGTTTTGCGTTAGAAAGTGTGAGATTAAGTTTGGACACTTGAGAGTAGTTAAATCAGTTTAATGTACCTAGTTTTTGGTTTAAGGGAAATATGAGGTTTGGTTTTTATTAGGAGGTTATTAGGACTTAGTTGGCTAATTAGAGTGTTAAGAACCTAGTTTAAAACAAGAGAAATGAGATGCATGAGTGTGAGTTGTAAGTTAGTTGGTTGAACCTTGATCTTAACCAAATTAGCAAAATGTTATTTAATTTAAGTTATAAACTTGTTTTTAAATCATTCTTAGTGTCTAGGGATGCCATTTTTATCATTTGGATAGGTATTGAGAGCAACCAAGGCTAAATTAGAGGTCTTCACTATTCTCGTGTGGCGCTCAACAGCAATCAGCGGAGCCTAAGTGCTAGAAAGCCGAGAGCTTTGACGCTCAGTTGCATTAAGGTGGCGCTCAAGCGCCAGATTTATGTAAAGAATGGCGCTCAGCGGTAAGGATGTGTTGCTCAATGCTAATGTCTTTGGCATTCTCTCTTTGTTGATTCATTCTTTTTCTTCTATGGTTTCTTTTAAGGTTGGTTGGTACTTTATGACATGTTTAATATATTTTTATGAAATGTTATTAAGGTGTGATTGAATAAGAGTTTCTAAAGAGAAATTTCAAGTGGTTATTTCAAGTTGTGTATGAATGTAGGAAGCTCATTCTTGGGGGTTATCCTATCACTCTAATGGTCATTCATTCTCAATTACTGAGGAGTGATGCAAATGGTGAGAGTAGCAGGAGGTCCTAGTCTAGGTGCTCTATTATGGCCTAAGACTAACCTTGTGAGTGTAGTAGGATGAAACTCATTGGAAATGACTCTATAGAGCAGTAGAGGCCACCACAAGTGCATGATCCGCCATAGCTCGACATTCATACTTTTAATCCGGATAGTCAAGTCTAGGTCCATGGTATGCTTAAGATGTTTGTTTAACTTTGTATGAAATGTGATGTATGATTAATTCTGAAATTATGTGTTTGTTTCTTTTAACATTAGCTTACTCTTTTTTTATGTTTCTTGTTTGTTTTCTCGTGTATGCTTAATTTATTTTACAATGATCATCTGGTTGGTATGAGTAGAGAATGAGAAAGTCTCTGTGGAACCGGCTCTAAGAGACAATGGTACAGATGTATAACTTGAGTAGAATAGTTAATTTTGCATAACTATATTTTGAGAGACATGATGTAAATATTTATGTCTCTTTTGACGTGGTAAATATAGAATAAATTATAATTATATTGAATAACTGTATGATATTTTATATATTTTTTGAGTTTAATGGTTTTATTTTATTAATTATGTGATAGTTACTTAATAATGTTTATATATTTAAATGAGATGTTACACCTATAACAGAGTCATATATATATATATAAGTTGATTATTTCAAATTATAGATGATTTTCGGCTCACAACATTAAAAAAATGCCATGAAAAACAATAACAAATCTATGGCATATATATGTAAATTAATTCTTTTACTAATCCCTTATTAAAATCCGAAAACTATTTAAAGAGGGATATATATGGTATATGTAATTAAAGTGTAAATTAATTATTTTTTCAATCCCTTATTATGCATAACACAAGCATAATAGGATAAATAATCTAGTCGAAATCCTTTTGATGTTCTCCTCCACAACATTAAAATACATTGATATTGATATATTAATTTTTTTAATATATTTTAAAATATCAAAATTCAAAATGAATGTTTATCCATATATTTTGAAAAGATAATAAAGAAACAGCAGAAAGAATCGAAAACATCGAGATTCCATTGTAATGAAAAGTTCTGCAAGAAAAGCTGCAACATTGGAAGTAGAATGAGAGTTATTGGTTGAGGATGTTAGCATTTTATGGATGCTACGACCACGATAAATAACCAAATTCTCTCTCATGGGTTGGAATTTGGATTTATTCAAAAGAACAAGATAAAAAGTACAAGGTGGATACACGCAAGACATGCACATTCCTATGTAGCCACCTCATATCTACGTGGAGTTTTGAACATTATAAATGTTACACGTTTTCTTGTCTTTAATGCTACTACCGCGTTCAGTTATAAACTTCTATTACACCGTCAATTGTGGGTACGAAGTTTTTGCATTTATTTGTAAAGGTTTAATAGCCAATTTAATCCTCACTTTGATTGAAAAATCTCAATTTAGTCCCTCGTTATAAAAGTGTTTTGAATTAGTCCTAACTTTTAAAATAGTGGGTCAGATTGGTCCTTTCTGTTAAATATAAGTTAACAAAATTAATGGATGATGATGTGACACAACTTAAAGCTAACGAGGGACCAATCTAACACATCAGCTTTAAGCTGTGTCACATCATCATCCATTAATTTCGTTAACTTATATTTAACGAAAGGGATCAATCTGACCCACTATTTTAAAAGTTAGGACTAATGTAAAACACTTTTATAACGAGGGACTAAATTGAGATTTTTCAACCAAAGTGGGGACTAAATTGGCTATTAAACCATTTGTAAACTAATTAAGTTCATGCTTCCTCGGTTACTTTTGAAACTCAAATTTTATAGTAATATGTTTTTTGTCTCTTTGATTGCTACTTTCACAATTTCAAATAGACATTATAATAATTTTTTTTATTTGTATTTGTTATTTATTTTCTAATTATTCTAGATATATTTGTTATGATACAGGGATGAAAGGATAAAATAAATTATCCTGATAGTAGACATTACATTAATAATGAATACTTTATTAAAGCTAATAATGTAATTTAAAAACAAATAAAAAAGAAACTGAAACAGTATATATATATTTATATATTAAGTACATTAGAGAAACTGTTATTTTTTTTAAATATCCTTTCGTCCATAAATTTTATGTTATCCAGTTTTTTTTAGAAAGTTATGGATTTTATTTTTTTCTCTCATATGACAAACAGGTATACCACATTTTTAAGGTTTGTAAAATAGTATAGTAATGAATGGTATATCACATTCCAATTTGATAAGGTGAATAAAGAACTCAAATAACACGGTAGAAAGTTTGAATAGTTTGATAAGGTGCATTGAGAATTTAGATAAACTTAATGAGAAGTTCAAATGACTTAATAAGGTGTATTGAGAACTCGATTAGTAGTTCAGATAGCTTGGATACATTTCTGAACTCTTTAGACCTTCGATTGAGCAATTTGAATTATTCATATACCTACTGGGCTATCGGACTATTCAGATATCTTGCTGACCTGAAAAAATAATACACGTGTATTGTCAATCTTACCAGATTGGGAACGTCTTAAAAAGTTTACCACTTATCTTATCGACCTTATTTGAGTTGGGAAGATGGCACACACCGAGCTATCTAATCGATCTAAGGACAAAAACAAAACTAATATCGTTAATTATGGATGACTATATCTGTGACTTTCTAAATAGAAAGAGACAAAATAGACCAAATTTACGAAAAAATAAAAATAAAAAATTATAATAATTTAGTGATAAAAAAACTTATTTAATTAAAACAAATAGTTTATAAAACTAACCGATAGTGGATAAGCCTTTAATTTATAAGTTTTTAATGATAACAAACTTATTAATTTAGAAGTTTCCAGAAATAAGGATAAATGAGTTATAAATGTAGAATGATAAGAAAATATATAAATAGGTTAGTTTTATTACATGAGTGAAGTCTATGTTTTTCTTTCACAAACATATTATGTAATCATATTTTTTGAACTTTTAAAATAATTAAACTTTCATTAAACTTTAAGTATTTGAGTTAATAAGTTATCTTATAAAATTGAAAGTATTAGGTAAATTTATATTTCTTTTAATAATTATAAAAAATATTTTTATAATTATAATAATCACAATAATAATAATAATTTTATTATTTTTTATAATCATAAAAAAGTTTTCACTAGTTAATAAAGTAATTGACAGATATAAAATACTTCATAATATTATAAGTATATAATATTTATTTATATAAATGAAATTTGTGTTTATAAATAAAATAAAATTAAAGAAAATAAAAATATTATCAATAAGGTATAAATTGCAAATAATTACTTAGAAGTTAGTTAAAGTAACATATAGCTATAAATTAGAAATTCTTGCATTGTCAAACTACTAGTTTATAAACTTTTTAATAGTTAACTTGTCTTACCAAAACACTTGACGCCAATCTCTTGTAGATGAATAGAAAATTTTACCTTTTAAATGCTCATAAAAGCTATTGAGAAAATTTAATTTAATTTAGAAACCATAACATTTGCAATCAATTTTATATGCATTTATTCAATCATTACTTCAAATATATATATATATATATATATATATATATATATATATATATATATATATATATATATATATATATATATTATTAGAATCATGGATCAATTTACAAGAATTACTTAAATATAAAAATATTATTTTCAATGTGGATCTTATTTGTACACATATATTTATTTATTTCTTAAAATTAAAAAAATTATTTATATATAAAAAGTATAAGGCAATCTTTTATAAACTTAAATATAATAAAACTTCAATAACTTTTATTTGGTGATGCAGTATTAACAGTTTCCAATTAATTGAGATGTTATCTGCTTCCATCAATAACATTTTAAGGAAAATATTTATTGTTGAAATGTGATAAACATAATTATATAGCATTCCTGATTTATTTAAATTATCTTATATTGCTAATAAATACTTATTTTGTTTCACAATGAGTACGACTTTATCTATATAACAAAGTTTCAAATTAAATAATATTTTCAAATTTTAATGAAATATTATTTTTCTTCTCAATTAATATTCGTATTAATTACTCTTTCTTACTCGAATGCAATAAATTTATTCAACCATATAAGGATATCTTAATAAAGTTTTAAGTATATTTGATTTTATTCGAATCTTTTATATTTTTGAACCAAAGTTAAAGGTATATTATTATTCTTTATTTGTGTTTTTATATTAAAATAAAGGATTAAATGTGTTTTTTTTTTGAAATTTGGAATTAGTTTTTTTTCAAAATTTTAGACTAAAATTGCTTGAATTTAGTTCTTTAATCAAAATTTGTTAAATTTATTTGAAATTTCAAACATATATTCTTAACTAATATGGTAGAAAAAAATATGTCAAATAGTATAAACAATTCAAATGCTATTATGAAATGCATATAAAACGTCAAATAATTTTAACAAAATTTAGTTTAAATGAAAAAATGTACACATTTATGGAGTTAAGACACTAAATTGGATAAAAATTTCAAAAATAGACTAATTTCGACTTTCACTTAAAGTTAAGAGACACAAAATATATTTAACTTTAAAATAAAGTTAATTAAGTTTGTGTTTTTTCATAAATTTAAGTATTATAGTTAAATTTATAATAAGAATTTTTTATATTAACTATTTAAAAATTTTATATTCTTCAATTAGTTTTTTTTGTCAATGATATAATTATTTGATTCTTATCATTATGAACTTGAAGAACAACAAAATTGATGTTTCGAAATTTTAATTATTTTTATAAAAAAAATTCATTTCATTTTATAAATTAAATATTAAAAAAATAGTTAAGTTCACCATGTGAGTTCGATAAAAGAATTTCATAACTTCATTTTTTCTTTTTACCCAAACTCATAGTGTTTTATTTAAAACTAGAACATCAAATGAATACGTATTTCAATTACCGGCTGAGATTCAATTAAAAAAGTATAATATTTTTATAATAAATAAAAGAAAAAAAGTTTTTAATTTGACACTTAATTTCATTTATTTCATCAAAAACTTAAAATATAATTTAATCTTAGTAAAATCATATTAAAATGTGGCAATTTCCTTAATTTATGTGAAAAACTTTAAACTACAATCATTATGGAATGAAGGGATTATATGAATCCAAACTTTACTATATTGTTTTTATTCCTTTCTAATGGTCGGATCTTTCAAAAAAATGTTCTTTCTTATATTTTCAAAGAATAAAATTGGAATTATTTTAGGACCGAGAAAGCAACTAATTGAATTTATATTTTTCATGATTAAGATTATTGACAATAAATGATTAAAGCGTTTATAAAATGTGTTGTATTTCTCCCATTCCACTATGCAAGTTGAAGGCATTACATGGAATCAGGTTGAAATAAATTAGAGAGAAAATAAGAAAAATGATTTTATTTAGTTTACTAATAATAAAAAATAACTCCAAGTTGACCACTCTCCTGCTGACTCCATGCAACTTAATTGAAGTATTGTGTTTTCCTTTCTTACCCAATTTTTCTCGCCTATAAAACACCACCCATGTTCCAACATCTCCAGACCTGAGAGCAACAAGAACACAACACAAACCTTAATCTCATCCAAAAAGAACATCATAGTAGAAATGGCTACACGCGTTATTCCTCGCAAGATCCTCAAGGGATCCCGCTACAACACGTCCACGAAGCCCCTCAACACGGTGCATCCCTCTCTAACACCTGTCATCACGCCGCCGGCGATCTTCGAGAAGCCGCCAAAAGCTCCGGCTGAGGCGGCGCTGGCGATGGACGACGGGGAGCGGCTTTTCGCCTCCGTGTCCACGGGGCGGCTGCTCCGGTCGGCAGCAGTGCTTCATGCGACGGCGGTGGGACCCATGGTGGACATGGGAATGTGGGTGATGAGGTCGCCGCTGTTCCAGAGTGGGCTGCGGCGGGATCTCGTCATGTACACCACGCGCGAGACGTTCTTCTCACACTTCTGCGCCGGCGAGGACGCCGTAACTGCAAGTAAGAGCATCGGGGCGCTAAACGACGCCGGCTTGCGCGGCATGCTCGTGTACGGCGTGGAGGATGCGCATGATAACGAGGGATGTGATCGGAACCTCATTGGGTTCCTTGAAACGGTTACTGTCAGCAAATCGCTTCCACCAGCTTCTGTAATTGCTTCTTATTCTTTCTCTTCTATCTCTTTGGTTTTTCACTTTTTTTCTTACATGCAACGGGGAGAATGAGCTAGATTCGGTGAAGTGGGTCCCACTTGAATTTATTGTCTTTTTTTTCCCAGAGTTTTAGATCCCCTCCTAAAACATCTCTGATCAGTGAAACTTTGTTTTTTTTGGTTTAATAGCCAATTTAGTCTGGTTGAAAAATCTCAATTTAGTCCCTCGTTATAAAAGTGTTTTGAATTAGTCCTAACTTTTAAAATAGTAGGTCAGATTGGTCCTTTCTGTTAAATATAAGTTAACAAAATTAATGGATGATGATGTTTCACAACTTAAAGCTAACGAGGGACCAATCTAACACATCAGCTTTAAGCTGAGTCACATCATCATCGATTAATTTCGTTAACTTATATTTAACGAAAGGGACGAATCTGACCCACTATTTTAAAAGTTAGGACTAATGTAAAACACTTTTATAACGAGGGACTAAATTGAGATTTTTCAACCAAAATGGGGACTAAATTGGCTATTAAACCTTTTTTTTTTCTTATGAAAAATAAAAGAAAACAATTTAGTCAATGAAAAAAAAAATGGATGGTGAAAAGTTTACTCGAACTCGAAACCTCAGTTGATAAAATATTTGTGTACCCTTCTCTGACATGGGTTTGGTTGAATCCTGTTCCTTTTTGTTTTCACAGAGAAAAAAAGTTATTTTGAAATGTGTGAATTTTGTAGTAAATTAAACAAAGAATAAATGTGTCATGTGAATTTGAGTATACTGTAATTTGACATTTTTGGAAATATTCTATTTTTCTTTAATTATGATATCAATTATTATTATTTGTCGGAAGTTACGGTGCTTCCATGCTTTTTAATATTTTTTTACAACTAATTACGGTGTTTCAATGCTCTTCATTTGTGTCTTATTTTTTGTGTACAGTTGTTTTTGTATATTTACTTTATTTTAATATTTTAATGGTATGCCAGATCATAATTTTGATATGCATATCTTTTAACGTAACGAAAGAAAAAGAGTGTGATCCACTTGTCGAAAATGAATCACTGCATTTTTTTATTACCACGTTATTTTACATATTAAAAAAACTGATTTTGGCAAGAAAAAGAAAAAGGGGTGAAAATAGACCAACTTTTTTGATCAATTCTTTTGCACCAAATTAAAATTGCCGTTATTATTTTTGTGTAATTTGGGACTCTGCACCGAAACGCGTACGGTGCGGCGTGTTTGATTTTTCTGTGATTGAATCTACAAGTGGGTACCATGCATAAATCATTGTCAGAAAATCAACGTTATAGTGTGACCACTTGATATGCCCTTTAAGGTCACGTTTGTTTTTTTTTTTTTTTTTTTGCATGATATTGATGTGGGATGTGTTATTTTGTCACTCTCAGAAAGAGGACAATGGTGTTGGCAGTTTAGTATTACTGCTGCTGCACATGAGCTGTGATTCACCCTCATGCCATGAGAAAATTGCAGAGTGTACGAATTGAAAGAAATTAAATTGATGGCTTTCATGACAGTACACTTTACCA